>NC_057949.1:15245750-15285750 GCF_018555375.3 Anguilla rostrata | reverse complement strand
ATCAATGGGAAAGTTTTGGACCGGGCAAGACACCTGATTCAAATCCAATGGAGCATGAATTTCATTTGCCGAAGAGGAGACTGAAGACAGAAACCCAACTGAAACAAAGATTAGCTGAAAGCAGGTGCAGTGAAGGCCTGGAAAGGCATTTTCAAAGAAGATACCAAATGGCTGGTTGATGTCAATGGGTCACAGCCTTGATGTAGTTATTGCATTTAAGGGCTGTGCAACCAAATATTACACTTTATTGCTTTGATTTACTTGTAAGTTCATCCGTTGACTTAATGTTGCACAGCTGACAATGGAGGACTCAATTCAAAAACAGAAGTTTCTGTAAAATGGTAAAACATATATGCATGTAAATACCATAAAATAAAAGCTAATTCTGTACTTTTGTCTTATAGTCATCTTTTGATCTCAAATACGGAAAGCATATAGCAAAAATAACAAAGTTCACTATTGTTGTGATACTTTTAGAGGGCGCCTTATGTACATATGCATTTACATATGTCCGTCATGTTATGGCAGGCAGTTTGATACCGAGCGGCTAATTTTGCTCGGTTGCCTTCTCTCTCTCTCTCTCTCTCTCCGTGGGGACGCCAGGCTGGTCATATGCTCCTCGAGCGTCCTCGAGACCGTGACTCAAACAGAATTCCGTCAGCGATAAAGTGTGTGGAAGTCTCAACGGACTAACCTTTGACAATGCTCCATGAATCACAGCTGTCATCCCCGTCGCCATGTTTGCATATTGCTACTGTGTGTCAGTGAAAACTGGTTTTCTCCCCCTTGGTCCTGAAATAGCCTAATAACCGCAGTTTTATCAAAGCGGCCCTCAGGTGCAAAAGTAGCCGAGTTGCTTTTATGCATTTATTTCATGAATAAAATGTAGTCTTAGCATCTGGAAAGGGAAGTCACAGTTGGTAAGATTGGTTTCTCAAAAATATGATTGGTCCTGAAAGGTTTTAACCAATGTAATGTTATGGAATCCATCGAGTTCTTGGCAACATTATGTCATAGGTGGTTATTTAATGGTTTATTTGGCATGAATATACCTAGAGAGCTACACCTACGCTAGATCATGATTCAACAGAAACTGAAACTAACCACTGGTTTATTTATTCGCAAAGCACATCCCTAAAGTTTGATACATTTCTCCCACATCAGATTGGCAACCTGGTCAGGCTCACAGTAGTGTAAGATTAGCCTGGTCTGGCTCACAGTAGTGTAAGATTAGCCTGGTCAGGCTCACAGTTGTATAAGATTAGCCTGGTCAGGCTAATCTTAGTTTTTGTAAGAATCCTCCCATGTGTTAAATTAACCCCATTATCTCAAATTATATACAGTACAGACATGGTTCAAAGCTTGAAATAAGGAGCTAATTTGTGCATTTGTGCACATACTTATTCTGAAAAACAACAAATAAATCCAAAAACCGTTTCATATTTTCTTTATTCTCTAGTGATTATATGTACTTCTGATACAGGACAAAACCAGATTTCTTTTTTCAGTTATGCCCCAGGATGTATGCAACACCAGGATAAAACTTTGGAATGGATTTAACAAAGCAATAAAATTTGACGTGTTTTCCCAGAGGTGGGACCAAGTGTCCCTAAAACCTCTTCAAATCACACCAAACCTCCAAAATTGGAATGCTGTGTATATATTTTTCCCCAGCTATATTCCACTGCCAGAAGCTAATTCCAGTGAGGGACCTTACAAAACGAAACCCTAAGAAAGCCCACAAAAATAAATATTCTGTATTTACCCAACCTCTCTTTTTCCCACGGCGTGCAGGCAGGACTGCCGCCGTGGGCTACGCATGGCAAATTGTGGTCACTCACTCACTCATGGACGACCTGAGAGGGACGTTTAGTAGGACACATGCGCAGGTGGTACGGCACAACATTTTTAAGCACAGCTTTAACGCCTAACGGTACTTTAGCTAACCCTAACATCGAGTTTCGCCTACTTTAGTTAACCTAGTTAGTGCGTACGGATCGCCTGCTTTAGTTAACCTAGTTAGCGCACATACGGACGCTATCCTGCATGCATGAGGGCGACATAGCTCAGGAGGTAAGACCGATTGTCTAGCAGTCGGATGGTTGCTGGTTCAAACCCTGCCCTGGGCGTGTCGCAGTTTCCTTGAGCAAGACACCTAACCCCTAACTGCTCTGGCGAATGAGAGGCATCAATTGTAAAGCGCTTTGGATAAAAGCGCTATATAAATGCAGTCCATTTTACCATTTGCATGAGTAGGAGCTAAGGACACACAGCTACAACCACCAATGCAGATGTATGGACACATGGAGGACAACAAATAACGTTACAGAGGTGATGACATGGCATAGCTAGCTAGCTATATAGTTATACAGGTGCGCCGTGGGTCTGGACGGCTTCGTCCTTGTTGACTAAACCATGGGAAGATTTTATGTACCAAATGTGTTCATAATGGTTACTTATCACACAAGCTAAATTCACTTAGAAACCACTTGGTTTTACCTTGCTGTGTGCTCTGACCTGCACTCAGCTGTCCGGCTGGTGTAAGTCAGGCTTGTAAGCGGTCGGTAGGATGCTGTAATTTGCATATGCAAATTTGAGGCTGTATGAAATGAGGCATAACCTCCCAGAACCCCTTTTATTAGTAATCAAAGCTTACGAAGGAATCTCAAGGAGCAGTGTGAAGTGAGGGAACCCATGTCTTTCACCAACAGCCTCACACGCAGACACACACACACACTCACTCACTCACTCACACACACACACAAACACACACCCGCGTATGTGAGCAGGCAGTGCTCTCTACAACGACAGTTGATTCGACTGTGCTGACCTGTCACCTTGGACTTGTTCCTCTTCAGACCTCTCACTCATTACCCATCTTCCGCCGTGGTCTGAAGACGCATCTCTTCAGAGTATACCTGGACTAACTGCCACCACTCTGTGTATCATTTCACTTTAAATCCCCCTTCCATGACACTCATGTTACATGTACCCCCATTCCAGCACTTTTTGTAATGTGTATTTGTCCTAATATTGTAGCTTGTTCTTCTCCCTAGTTTGGTTTGGCATAAGTTAGGTCAGAATAGTGTTCACTGTGTGATCTGAACTGTGTCCTTGGCTAGAAATAGCTGTACGAAATGAGTTTTGTACCTTATTGAACCAGTGTTTTGTAGTTGCTTTGGATTAAAATGTCTGCTAAATAAATGTAATGTAATGTTGTTCAGTGTGGTAAAAAAAAAAAACTTCCAGGAGTTTCTTCCCACTGCCATAGCTCATGGTGTCAAAGCGGTACACAAGCGTCCTTATCGCAACAGAGTGAGAGCCCACAAGGAGGGAAATTACAAAAATATAAAGTCAAATCATAAACGATTTATAATGATAAATAAACAAGCGACGCTCCGATAAGCAATTGATGAAGCGTGTGCTAAGCTTCCACTCCTGCTCTGTGCGAAAACACAAAGTGAAAGTAAAGTAAGTAAGTAAATGGGAACGCAGAAGAACATCAAAGCCCTAATTGCAGCGGGATGAGAGCCGTAAGCCGCATTCGAAAGCTATGGACCCCGAGACTGTAAGGTTACTGTAATGTACACGGGGTTTCCAAGCAGGGGCAAAACTTGTAGTAGCTTGCTTTTAGGTCATTTACTCAGCACTAAAATGTCTACTTGAGATTACGTTTTCACTGTTTGTAAAGTAAGAAGTTGCCTTTTTAGTGAATCTGAAATTCAGTTTTAGTAGATCGAAACGCTCGTTTTCAAATACTCCTGAAAACACTTTTAGTTCGATGGAAATAATGCATAATGAATGATGACTTTTGCTAGCCTGTATACAAAGAGAAGGTTGATTGCTTGGGGGTCAAAAGGGAATTTTAGCAATATCAATACCATTACTGTGGTATTAGCAGTTGTTTGACTTGTTGCTGATAGTTATTGGATTATAAAATACCATAATAATCAACTCACGGTGTCAATTTCTGCCCTCCTTTGGGGAAGGGGACTGCCTTATTTCATTTCTGATCTCTTGTGAATTTAATGATCGAGGCTGGGTTTTTTTTTGCATCAAACTGCAAGAAGTCTAAGGTTTACTACAGTGTTGGTGTTATAGTACTCCACCTTGAATCAGTGACAGATTAAAAGCAATAAATTAAGAGAATGCTATTTTAGATGCTGACATCTGATTTCATGGCCACTTTAAGGGATTAACCTGGTCATGCTTATAGTAGTGTGAGATAGACTCGATCAGATTCTGAGTAGTGTAATATGAACTTGTTCAGATTCAGAGTAGTGTACGATGAACTTTATCAGATTCAGAGTTGTGTAAGATGAACTTGTTCAGATTCAGAGTTGTGTAAGATGAACTTGTTCAGATTCAGAGTAGTGTAAGATGAACTTGAATAGATACAGAGTTGTGTAAGATGAACTTGTTCAGATTCAGAGTAGTGTAAGATGAACTTGTTCTCAAGTGTTACTACACAGTTGGTTGTGTAAGATGAACTTGTTCAGATTCAGAGTTGTCTAAGATGTACTTGTTCAGATTCAGAGTAGTGTAAGATGGACTTGAATAGATACAGAGTTGTGTAAGATGAACTTGTTCAGATTCAGAGTAGTGTAAGATGAACTTGAATAGATACAGAGTTGTGTAAGATGAACTTGTTCAGATTCAGAGTAGTGTAAGATGAACTTGGTCAGGCTCACAGTTGTGTAAGATGAACTTGTTCAGATTCAGAGTTGTGTAAGATGTACTTGTTCAGATTCAGAGTAGTGTAAGATGAACTTGATCAGATTCAGGGTAGTGTAAGATGAACTTGGTCAGGCTCACAGTTGTGTAAGATGAACTTGTTCAGATTCAGAGTTGTGTAAGATGTACTTGTTCAGATTCAGAGTAGTGTAAGATGAACTTGATCAGATTCAGAGTAGTGTAAGATGAACTTGGTCAGGCTCACAGTTGTGTAAGATGAACTTGTTCAGGTTCAGAGTAGTGTAAGATGAACTTGGTCAGGCTCACAGTTGTGTAAGATGCAGACAGTCCGGTTTATTAACTGTACAATATAGCCATGTGCCCACGAAGGGCCAGTGGTGCTCTGCACCCCAACAATAACCTTTGATAATGACTGTATGTTTCCCTCTTATTTTTCACTCTTTGCTTTCCATTAAAGTCTAATGGTGCGATTCGGAATTGAAATCGTTTTTTTCATTCAGATAAAATGGAGGATTTGCCAGAACGCCACTGGCTATGTGGACCAGTGAAATATATTGTCTTTCCAGAACTGACAGAGAGGGAGAGATGCGACGTTTCTTCCTTCTGTAGTACACAGTAGAAACTGCACCATCAAAGGGAACTGTCGACTTGGGACGGTTGGGATTGTATCACAGCATATGGGTACTATTGTGCATTTTTTTTAAAACAGCAGCTGCTTTTTCTGAATTGGGCAAACCTCAGTATTGTTGCTGATGTTGGGTGGGGGGTGGGGGGGGGGGGGTGGGGTGGGGGGTGGTGGTGAGCTCATCTGGAGATTAGATGGATGAGATGCGCTCCAACACTCTATCCCTCCACCCTCACCACTCCCACAAGCTTTTCAGCTACCACACTTCATCCTGAGCTGCTGGCTCTTCTGATCTATGCAGCAAAAGTTGTAGTTGTCGTTATCCTGCTCAAAAAAAAGAGAATATTGACATTAATTGGGCTGGATCCTCTGCAAAAATTGAAGGTCAAAGTGTGTGTTTACTTCAGCATTCCTGAATGGGGGGGTGGGGGGGCGGGGGGGGAGGGAGGGAGGGATATGTAAAACCTGAAGATTAAAGCAGCTGGATCATACCCCACCCTCTGTTTCTTCTCTCTTTCTCCTTCTCTCTCCATCTTCCACCTCTCCTCCTCTGTCTCTCAAATTCTAACTCACTGTCTCCCTGGCCTCTAACTGCATTTCTCTAAATGTAGTCAAACGTTATGAAATATTGACATTTTGATGATAAGATATTCAGTGGCACCAACGTAACTGGATAAGTAATGATGGAATACAAATTTACCTTCCGTATCAAAAACAGTTTTTGCAACTGCTGCTTGTATTTTGTAATCTATAACGTATCCTTATTGTAGCCACTTCTGCTACTGACAGCAGCAGTTCGTTTCAGCGAATTAAAGGACAGGATATGATTGGAAATCTGTCTCAGAAGCTACTGCTCTACACTGACCATTCTCTGTTATTAAATTCTTTCATATCATTACTTTTTGAAGTATTTAGCGTGGTGTTACCCTTTAGAGATGTAGTTGGGTGTTAGCCACTCTTTTACTGTGACTGTGTGGGCATGTTGGGTAGCAGTGCGTACACACTCCCTCACTGTGACTGTGTGGGCATGTTGGGTAGCAGTGCGTACACACTCCCTCACTGTGACTGTGTGGGCATGTTGGGTAGCAGTGGGTACACACTCCCGTTCTGTGTCGGTGTGGGTGTGTTGGGTAGCAATGGGTACACACTCCCTTACTGTGACTGTGTGGGTGTGTTGGGTAGCAGTGGGTACACACTCCCTCACTGTGACTATGTGGGCATGTTTGGTAGCAGTGGGTACACACTCCCTTACTGTGACTATGTGGGCATGTTGGGTAGCAGTGGGTACACACTCCCTACTGTGACTATGTGGGCATGTTGGTAGCAGTGGGTACACACTCCCTTACTGTGACTATGTGGGCATGTTGGGTAGCAGTGCGTACACACTCCCTCACTGTGACTGTGTGGGTATGTTGGGTAGCAATGGGTACACACTCCCTTACTGTGACTGTGTGGGTGTGTTGGGTAGCAGTGGGTACACACTCCCTCACTGTGACTATGTGGGCATGTTTGGTAGCAGTGGGTACACACTCCCTTACTGTGACTATGTGGGTATGTTGGGTAGCAGTGGGTACACACTCCCTTACTGTGACTATGTGGGCATGTTTGGTAGCAGTGGGTACACACTCCCTTACTGTGACTATGTGGGCATGTTGGGTAGCAGTGCGTACACACTCCCTCACTGTGACTGTGTGGGTATGTTGGGTAGCAGTGGGTACACACTCCCTCACTACGACTGTGTGGGTGTGTTGGGTAGCAGTGGGTACACACTCCCGCACTGTGACTGTGTGGGTATGTTGGGTAGCAGTGGGTACACACTCCCTCACTACGACTGTGTGGGTGTGTTGGGTAGCAGTGGGTACACACTCCCTCACTGTGACTGTGAGGGTATGTTGGGTAGCAGTGAGTACACTCTCCTTCACTGCGCCCGCGGGCGTGCTGGGTAGCGGTGGGCATTGAGTGCTAATGGGGGTGGCGGGCCCTGGGCTCTGATTGGCGGTTTATCAGCTTGACCCGCGGTCGAACTTCCTCCTTTGCGGCGGCTTCGGCGGTGGCCCGTCTCCCCCCTCTGGCGGCGTGTCCCCGTCTTATCTGTAATTCACACGGCCCCATCCTCCCTCACCAATATATATTACCTCCTCCTTCGCTTTCTCTCTCTCTCTCTCTCTTCCCCGGCGCTTTTCAGACGGAAAAAATCTCCGCTGACCTCCGGCATGAAAAAGTGGCAACGGGCCCTTAATCTAGATGGATGCCGCGTCGTTCCTTTCGTATAACTCATTTAGGAGGGAGGGCGGAGGGCGGGAGGGTCGGGGCTTCGGGTCGCAGCTGGCCTCTGTGCGCCGGACCGTGTCCGTCCGTCCGTCCGTCCGTCCGCGACGCCAGCCCTCCGGACTTTTCACGGCCCGCTAACCCGCCCGGCGCTTTAAATCAGCGCGGCTTAGCGGGGCCCCGTCTCAGGCCTCAGTCAGCCAATCGGTAAATCTCAGCTGAGCTCAACCCGTCGATCGATCTCCCTGCTGAACTTCCGCCCGGCAACCGAGCACCAGCTTCATTCACCGGGTGGAAAACTCGCGCTTGATTGGTCCGTTCAATCATGACGTCATCTCAGCGTATCTTTTTAACTTTTAGAGAGTAGATAAAAGTCTTATGTCTAATGCTTATTGGTCGCATATTTCAGTTTCACGAACATGTTTGAATGCTGTGCCGGCTGAGATCGAATAAAAAAACTTTAAGTTAATATCACACCATAGTAAAATCTAAAATCTTTAAGTATGTGATGTAAAAAGTATGTCATGCATTTCAAAAGCAAATTCAGTGAATAGTTTTTTACCACAGAACACATCCTTTAATGAGTGTGGAAAATAGACGTATGTATGTGTAACACTTGCAGTATTTTTCTACGTTTAAAATACACCCCTTTAATTTTTGACTGTTATAGTTCAGCATAGACTACTTTTGCACGAGGGGTGCGTTTTTGTTTGCGACGTTTGTTTGCGTTTCTAAATGCGGCCTAGGCTGCAGTCTCCGTACCGGGTCTAATCCACAACCCCCCCCCCCACGTCCGATCGGTCAGTTTTCCTCATAATAACAGCGGTCGCGAAGCGGATCTGTATTAGTGAACTCGCCGCGCGGTCACACCTGATTGGCCGCGGCTCATATTTCAGGTTTCGGCTGCGACTTGAGCGAACTTCATTAAGCCGGAGAGGCTCGGCGCCCGGCCGGGAGCTGCGGCTCCGGCGGCGGACGCCATTACGGCTCCGGATGGGAGTAATCGGTTTGATCGCGGGAGCGCGGCGCATTAATAATAGAGCCGCTGCTCGCCGCCGTATTTATAGAAGCGGCGGAGAGCAGCGGTCGATGGAGATGACATACGAGACGTTCGTTCGCCGCCCGCTAATGTAGGAACGGTGGGCGACCTCCTGATTGTGGGGGGGGGGGGGCCTGGCAAATCTGGGTCTGGAGTGCCTCATCCCAAACGACTCTTTGTTTCCCTTTTTCTCTTTAGCGCAGCGATAGCGCCGCTAAAATTGCGATGAGTCAGCGCGGTGAGAAGAGCGAGAGGCGCGGGTTCTGCCGGCTGGCCGGCGCGGCTAGCGGCGCCGATATGAATATTAATGCGTTAACGTGTAGGCCCCCGGTACCAGGGAGGAACGCCACTTACGTGCCCATAAATATCCCCTGCCCACGCTGTCCCCTTATCAGCAGGCTCTTCCCAGAGTGACGGACAGCCGTTCGCTTTTAACGGTCCAGCCGCTAATGCATTACATATTACATTACAGGCATTTAGCAGACGCTCTTATCCAGAGCGACTTACACAACTTTTACATGGCACTTTACATTGTATCCATTTATACAGCTGGATATATACTGAAGCAATTTCGGTACCTTGCTTAAGGGTACAACGGCAGCGTCCTTACCCGGGAATCGAACCTGCGACCTTTTGGTTACAAGCCCAGTTCCTTACCCACTGTGCTACACACGCGTGCGCTTCTTCTCATCTAGAGCCGGTCGCTCGTCTTGTTCATATGGATTATGCCTCTCTACCGCTTACGGACGTCATACACCCCCCCCTTCCCCGTTTTATTGTATTTTTTTTACGGACACGTTTTTGGGCGGCGGTTCGGTAATAAAGCGCGTCGTGTTATTTCCCTGTGGGTGGCCGTCGCGTACCGCGCGGTCGTTCCTTCGCCGGGACGTGACGGAAAGGGTCGTAGGTCGGCCTCCGCTATCCGGGGGTGTCTTGTTATTATTATTATTGCGCCGGAGACGAGGAAGGCCTCGGAGACGCTGATTGATGCCCCGCCGAGCCGGCTGGAGCCCGGCGAAGCTACGCGGCCCGTGTCCGGCGGGCGCCGGGTGCGGGTTTCGGCCGTTTGTCTTGGCCGTGGCCGCTGCCCGTGCGGGCGGGGTCTTGAGTACGGATGAAGGGAGAGACCGGCGCTCTTACGCGCGGCCTGGAGAAGCTCCACCGCCCGCTGGACGCCCACTCGGATGTAAACGTGCGGACGCGTAAACGCGAAGCGGGTTTGCGCGTCATTCCTCTGAGCCGACGACGCGTTTCAAAAAGGCGTTACTCGGCTCCGTCCTTGCGGCGTATCCGTATCGCGTTTCCCTCGCGCGTCGTTTCCACGCGGCGGCTTAATTTTTTTATTACGGGTGTTAGCTTATATTTCAGCGGCCCGCTTTTTACGACCGCGCTTTATTTCTGGAAGTTAACGGCCCGCGTTAAGTGCCCGCGGGCGTTAATCACGTCGGTTCGAATTTTTTCCTGAATGTTTCACGTACTGCCGTCGCGTTTGAACAACCAACGAACGGTTGGATTTACAAGGGCCCGCTTGCACAGGCTCTCGGGGTCTTCTGCCGCCACGCCTCCTGAGAGGCAGGGGGAGAGTCAGTCTCGCGTCTGTAACTCAAGCTGACGCGTACGCGTTTACAGCCCCGAGTTCCGGGTTTGTCGGAGACGATCGACGCTGCCGCCGGCTTTGGGACGCGTGCGTTTTTTGCGATCGAATCCGCTCGCTCAAACGCTCCGTGAAGGTGGCTCCCCAGGGTCGGACTGAGCTGCTGAGCGTCTTTCTGTATCGCCTCGCTCAGTTAGGAGAGACGCCTTCGAGGGGGAGGGAGAACCGGACTCCAGGCTGGTCAGAACTGAAGGTCTGCTGCAGATGGTTCTAACAGGATGTATGAGTCCAGCAGGGACCGGAGTAGGACCATATGTACTCTGTAAGAGGTCATTCACCACTGAACATTTTACTACGTGGTTCCTCCAGAGACGTTGGCCGGACCGCTGAGTCAGCCAATTGTGAATCCCAGTCCAGGCTGGTTTCTAATTGGCCAGCTTCAGCCAGTCACGGCTGCAAACTCAGCGCTGCTAACACGGTGTTGGATTGTGAGGAAGAGTGTGAAACGTGCTGGTGAGGTCGCGGGGAAGCGAAGAGCGGCGTGCTCTGACCTGCGGGCAGCAGGAAGAGGCGGGCTCTACGGCCGCCCTTCGGTTTGGAGTTCCAGCCGGGAGCCAGTTAGAGCCTGACAGGATGTCATCACCCTGATCCTGTCGGTCGTGAACAGGCGGTGTACCGACACCTCGGCAGGGGGAGGGGGTGGTGGTGGTGGGTGTGGAGGTGATGGGGATGGGGGGGGGGCGTGTGTGGAAATGTTGGGTCACACAGAATGCATTCACACACGGCTCACGCGTTTCCCTCAGAGCATATGAACAGAGGTTGCAGAGTGTGTGTTAGAAATGAGCATGTGTTACAGTCCATGACTGCTGAATGAGTAACCTGTATATTATATTATGTGTACAAGGGGGATAAGGGAAATAAAATTGGAAAGTGTGTGTGTGTGACTGTGTGACTGTGTGTGCATATATCAGCATGTGGATGTGTGTGTGTGTTTGTGTGTGTGTATGTATGTATCAGTGAGTGTGTGTGTGTATGTGTGTATACATCAGCATGTGGGTGTGTGTGTGTGTGTATGTTTGTATGTATAAGCATGTGTGTATGTGTGTATACATCAGCACGTGGGTGTGTGTGTGTGTGTATCAGCGTGTGTGTATATCAGCTTATGGGTGAGCGTGTGTGTGGGTGTATTTGTACCAGCATGTGTGTGTGTGTTCCCTCAGTCCACAGCATCATCAATAAACACAAAGCATTCATTTGTGACTTATTAAAATAGCTACTTATCCTCTGTCATCCTTCAAATTTCATTTATTAATTTATTTCGACTGTAAGGGTTTAGGAAAGCTAATCCCAGATCAGCAGGTAAAGGCAGGAGACAACCAGAGGCTTTTGATGTAACATTAGCTTACAATTCTCAGTCGCACAGCACAAAATGAGCTGAAATTATCTGACTGGGGCTTGTGTGAGGAGCATCACTGAGAAAGTATTCATGAATAAATGGCATGGTTTAAGTCGTTTTCATCAAATGGTGACAATTATATTTGTGTGCGTAAACTCACTCATTGTCCATGGTTTCGTTTTATCCTTCACTTTGTATGGAACATGGATAGCGATGGTGGCTAGCTATGCCTGGCTAGCTTGCTAATGTAGGATCTTTTGTTGCTAGCTAGTTACTGTATTCGGCTAATTAGCGAACAATCAGATGGTGGCTGAGAAGTGTTTAACAGCAGTTCTCGAGACTTACATAATTATATTATTCACAAGCTGACTGAATAATTATGCTGGATGATGTTGTTGCTTTTTTTCCCTTAAATAAAAAAGAACTCCGAATGTCAAAGGTGGCATAACTGGAAGGAAATGATTAAGTCTGCCGTTGGCAGTTGGCAGGCTCGCTAAACTGTTTTCACAGGCGTCAGTTAATTGCACGCCTCTGTGTAAAGCCCTGAGACGAAAGGCCGCTGGTTCTCTCGGTTCCTTTAGCGGCTCAGATCCCGGCGTAGCTAGCCGGCTACAGTAGCCGTGGTTAGCACGAGCCGTTTGTTAGCCTCTCTTTCTCCTTCGTTAGCCTCTTTTTCTCCACCGCACACCGCTGGCTGGAGGCGTTTCAACGTGGCCTCTGAGGTGGTTCACTCATGCCTGTTCACCATTACGGGACTTCCTTGTCCATATCTCGCATTTAAGATGACTCGGTCTCAGTGCTGCTAGCTGGTGTTAGCCATCGTATTAGAGCCCGCTAGCGTGAATTTGGTGAACAGGATTAGGGCCAAACACAGAGCACAGAGGCAAGTCTAATGAGCAGGCGAGGCAGGCCACAGCCTGGGGTCCTGAGCTTTGGGGGGCCCCCGAGGGCCTAGTTTTAGGAGTTTTGGGGAACTTGATGACAGTGGAACTCAGTCAGAAGACCCCCATGCTCTTTCCTACCTTCAGTACCCCCCTGTCTGTAGAATCGCCTGAGATGAAGCATTTGTATTTATTTCCTAATAGGACATTTTATAATTAGAAGCTCTGTGGTTAGTCAAAAGGAAGATGTTGTAGATGTCGAAATGTCAGTCTCCTATGTTCTTTGAACAGCTTCTTTTGCTTTGAACTCTTTGAAGCCTTTATTAGAGCTTGACCTGTTGAGCACCGACTTAGTCCTCTTTTATATAGCTGGCTTGAAGCGCGTTTGCTATCCTTTTCTTTTATATAGAATAGAGAAATCTTTTGCAAAATGTACTGGCTCACAGTCTTGCTAAGAGAGTGAGCATGTGCACGTTCATTTTTTTGAAGCTCAAACTCAGCTCTCCAATTTTAATATCTTCCATCTATTATTTTTTTTTTTATGGGAAGTGATCCACAGAACAGTACACTTCAGGACATACCACACCATCATTTCTGATGAAGTGTCTCTGATTATGAGTATGAATATTAACATAATTAAGATATACAGTAATTAGGAGTACAATTAGCACTTGATTTGCCTTGACTTGAACTTTAATGTGATGTTCACCAACATCAGTGCATCTCTGCCTGGTATTTTCTACACTGCTCCGCTCCTGTTGGGTGACATTATAGTACAGTGGTTAGGGAACTGTGCTGTGACTCAGAGGTTGCAGGTTTGATTCCCCGGTAGGGCACTGCTGTACGTGCTTCGGTGGAATATCCAGCTGTTTAAAGTGGTCCAGCTGGGCGAAAAGTAATCTGTCTGAGTCACTCCGTGTAAGAGAATCTGGCAAAAGCAAATGCGTCTGCTTCTCCCCAAAAAACAAAAAACCGGAAAGCAGGCTCTGGACGTTTTGGTAACCAGGCAAACCACGCTTTGTTCAAAAACGGTCAACGCTTCCGGCGCAGAGCAAAATGCAGGACTTACACAAACTATGTGTCACTAACCCAATTGTCATGGTAACTCCTTCAAAGCAATACACCAGTCTGCCCGGCACTGACTAGTTATTCATTTTTACTTCCTGTAACCCAATCCACAGCCTACTTTCCCTTTTGGGTTTTTTTTTGTTTTGGGGGGGGGGGATTTTGTCATTTGAAGAGAGCAGGGTGTGGGATGCACTGGTTGCTCCTTTCCGCACCTCCACAGCACATTCCGCACCTCCACAGAACGTCCCACACCTCCACAGCTCACCCCACACCTCCATAGCACATTCCGCACCTACACATATCCCCACACATCCCCACACCTCCCCCACCTCCACAGCCCTCGGTCTCCAGGCCCGGCTTGTCAGGCTACGGCTGCAGCCCCGGCTCCCAAACCCGGTCCTGGGGACCCAGTGCTCCCCCTTTGCCGTCCCGGCTCCCAGACCCGGTCCTGGGGACCCAGTGCTCCCCCTCTGCAGCCCCGGCTCCCAGGCCCGGTCCTGGGGACCCAGTGCTCCCCCGCCGCCGTCACTCCCACCGTCACCCCAACCCCTGAATCGCACCAAGCCGCTATTCCCTTCTTAATGACGCTCTTTCAGCGTCTACTGAGGGATGATTTGCTCTCCTAAGGCCGCGTTGTGTCAGAAATAGCCGCGCTAGCGCTGTGAGGAGTGAGCGCCCCATATTCACATCCCTGGATACTTAACCAATCAGATCAGTTAAGGCTTTATTCTCTTCAGTTTGCCGAACGCTCTCTCCGTGCTCAAGGTTTCCTTCGCAAACACTTTCAGTCCATTCAGTTACCAGCCGGCAGGTGAAATCAGTGGGGTCCCAATAGCTGAAAGAGAGGACAACTGGTCACCCAAAATACACTGCCGTAGAAAACGAACAGCTCGGAGAGAATTTAAGGCAATTGAAAACGAGTCAAATCTGCATTGTGTTGAGTTCAAGGAAAAAATTAGAGCGGAACATGGAACATATGTTGAAAACAACCTGATCTGGTTGAGAGATTTGGTCAGAACAAAAAAGTAAGGATGCAGTCCGTCTGGGTCCCTCCGGGTTCGAGAAGCACTGCGGTGGAGTCCTGCTGGTGTGCGTACTTCTGGCTAGTGATGGGAGAATGGGTGGAGCTACCATTTGTAACTCGCTAATTAAGAACCAATCATAGTCTTTAATTGTGCGTCTCAACACTCTGATTGGTAAAAGAATCAGTGATTGGCAGATCATTTTCAGTCAGTGTCACGTCCAGCTAGTGCTTTTGTTGAATTTCTTTGGTGATACCGTACACAGTCTCAGACTTACAAACTAAACATACAGAAAATGTTTTCAATAAATGATTGTTATATTGCAACACCTCACAGAATATGGGCAAATATGAACTTTATTGTCACTTAAAGATAGTGCTATATATTTTAAACAAAACATTCCAGTGAATTTTTTACATTAAATTTCCTATAGTTCCAATTTTTTTTAACAGTATATTGCAGTGTAATCCTTTCCGCAAGGGTCTGTTGTTATGATAACATAATGTCAGGCAAAAGTGCAAATCAGCAGTGCACTGGAAATATAGGAAATAATCTCTAGCTGTGGAAAACTCTCCTTTCTGGAGACTGCAGCTTCAAGCACAAAAATAGGTGTTTGAAATATGCAATTGCATTTCCTGTACTTCATAATGTAACATGGGTCGCTCACCTTATCTGCAAAGACACCTACAGCTCCTGGCAACAGGTCACATGGCACGATCCACACAAGTAGAGCACCGGTTTTCAAACTTTTATGATTCAGGGACTCTCACCCAGGCTCAAAGGCCTCCAGGGACCCACATTGTAAGTTTAAAAAAAGTTGTATTTAAAAAAAGATTTTATATTTTAAAATATTTTCCACAGTGGGGGCATTGGTGGCCCAGTGGTAGAGCTCTTGCCTGCCACGCCGGCGGCCCGGGTTCGTATCCCGACCAATGCCCCAAACTCAGTCACTGGGGCATTGGTCGGGATACGACCAGTGCAGTCGTAGTGCTGGTCACAAGCCCGGATAAATGAGACGGTTGCGTCAGGAAGGGCATCCGGCGTAAAACATATGCCAAATCAAATATGCAGATGATCCGCTGTGGCGACCCCGAACGGGAACAGCCGAACAAAGAAAAAATGTTTTTTTTCCACAGTCATATATATATATAGTCATCACCAATCAAACCAGGGACTCACTAATGTACCTTCAAAGACCCCCAGGAATCTCCAGAATCCCCCCCCCCCCCCATTGAAAAGCCAGGATGTATATTTCACTGGTTCAAACTTGCTGTGGGGCCAGCTAAAGCACTAGTGATTGACAGAGTGACAAAGTCCAAAATCATATCCCGACCGTGGCACACGGGCAGGTGTGGGGGTGGTGTTCAATGAAGACAACATTCTCTTTCCAGACAACAGACACAAATTCAATATTATTGAATTTCATTCAACGTACATTTCTTTACTGAACACATTAGTTATGATTTGTGGAGCTTAGTAACCGTTTGGCAACCCAAGCTTCTTGGTACTCACTGAAGAGCTGTATATGGGACACCCTGGTGTTCCGCCCTGTGCAGTACAAACTGTTTTTGGGGAGAAATACAGGCCGTCCCGGCTAATTGGGGACTTAGGATCCCTGCTAATTTTCTTCAGCAGGTTTGGTCTGCCTGGTGCCGGGTCTGGTGAGAGAGAGGGGGTGGGGGGGGGGGGTCAGCTTCCACTTGCATTGTGGTGCGGGACGTTCCAGCCAAGGGACGCGCCCGCAAGGGCTGCTGGGAAAACTGGGGAATAGGCTAAAAACGGGAGGATCAGAAATAACAAACCTTCCCCGTCTGAGGACAGGAGAGGGGAACTGCGCTGGCGTCCGTGGGGGCTTAAAAGCTAGCCCGCGTTTACTGGGTCTTTAGCGTGGACTGCGGCTCCAGTGAGCTAGCATCGCTCTGTGACAGGACTGATACATTTTGGCTAGCGCTAGTGTGGGCTAGCCACATGGAAATGGAGAATGCTCTAACCGGTCTGCCAACTGTTCCCCAGATCCTCCAACGCACTGCTGGTGACGCCTGAGGTGCGAGACGCCGTGCTTCTGTGCTGTGCTGGGGGGCTCTGTTCCGAAACGCGCCAGGCTAACACCTTTGCTCTCTTCACAGGATGTCACATTAAACCCGCTGTCTTTCGCAAACTCATTTAAGTCTTTATTTAATTCCTTTTCTTTCTCTCTGAATATGTAACACCGTAATGCCATCTCGTCGTACTTAACACGGAGCCAGTCCGCGTGTGGAATATTTAATTTCATGGAAAATGAGTGTATTTGTAATGGAATTATTCCAGTAGAGGTGATTAGAGGTTTTTCTCAGGCATTTGATGAGAATGTAAATGATCTCATCTTATTTTATACACCCTACCTTATCCCGCAAATCTGTTTTAGCCCAATTCCTAACAGTATTCATTTGGGAAAAAAATCCAATTAAAATACTTAGGCAAATACGTGCATATTAAATGATACTCGGAGGAAACAACATTAATTTGTTCAGTCGTTTCTCCTTATTTATTCTTGGTTATTTATAATGCCTCGAGCTCTCTAATGGCCGCTCGTGACAGATGAAGAGAAAGAACGAGTGATGGAAAGAGAAAGAGAGAAGGATATGGTACGTAGAGAGTACCGTAGAAAATGGGGGAACTTGGAGAACAGCGGAAGGGAAGAAAGAAAGAGAGAGAGTGAAAGAGGGAGTGGGGAACGAGAGAGAAATACTGAATAGTCGGAGAAGGAGAAAAACAGAAGATAGGCAATCTTTTTGATGTTGAGCCATATTGATTGACCTACATAGCATAGATTAAGACAATCCCATTCCCCTCCCCCTTTCCCTCAAACACTCTGAATTTATTAAAATGGATTTGATCTCTGCCTTCCAGTCATTGTTTTACTCATGGTTCCCTCCACATATCCAACACCTTTAACTTAAGCTGACATGGAATTTTAAGAGCTTGTCACTTGTGCTCGCAAACCTGATATTTGTCTTCGGTCGCGACAATTCAAATGGAAATGCCTTTCATAAGACTTTAAACAGATTGCATACTTGGATAATAGATAAACCTTAATATTTCACTGTCATTCAACGTAAATTCATGTAAATGTTCTTAGAGGAAAAAAATATGCTGACATACCTAAACATATTAAATTAACGTATCTTAAATAATATAACATATTTTAAATATGAACCAAACTGTTTGTTATCCAATTGTTATTGGGATGGCAGTTATGTTTAGCACACACTGTGACCCCCCCCCCTCCCCAAAATCTCTGTCTGGCCCCCAATAACAGCAGTGTAGATCCGGGACTGGCTATAATGTATATGTGTTTCCATGTATGTATGTGTATGCATACTTCTCATAACCTACATTTGTATGCATTACTGTTATGCTGCATATACAGTACAAATAGAAATGATATATAATTTGATACAGGATTGGCTCTTCTACATGGTGTGTGGGGCGGCAGGGCAGTACAGTGGTTGGGGAACCGTGGTTGCGCCTCCAAGGTAGTTGTTGGGGTGCTGTGTGCACATACCAAAACTTAACTGGAATTACTTCAGAAAAATACTAATCTGCGTGTAGAAAGGGATTGAATGTAAATGATAAACACACGCTAAATGCCTGAAAAGAACCTCCAGCATGGATATTACAGCATCTGGTTTACTACACCAGAGTTAGCACAGAGGCTAATTACACATCCAGTTAACTGCACCAGAGTTAGCACAGGGGCTAATTACTCATCCAGGTTACTGTACCAGAGTTAGCACAGAGGCTAATTACACATCCAGTTAACTGCACCAGAGTTAGCACAGGGGCTAATTACACATCCAGTTTACTGCACCAGAGTTAGCACACAGGCTAATTACACATCCAGGTTACTGTACCAGAGTTAGCACAGAGGCTAATTACACATCCAGTTAACTGCACTAGAGTTAGCACAGGGGCTAATTACTCATCCAGGTTACTGTACCAGAGTTAGCACAGAGGCTAATTACACATCCAGTTAACTGCACCAGAGTTAGCACAGGGGCTAATTACTCATCCAGGTTACTGTACCAGAGTTAGCACAGAGGCTAATTACACATCCAGTTAACTGCACCAGAGTTAGCACAGAGGCTAATTACTCATCCAGGTTACTGCACCAGAGTTAGCACAGAGGCTAATTACTCATCCAGGTTACTGTACCAGAGTTAGCACAGAAGCTAATTACACATCCATTTCACTGCACCAGAGTTAGTGCTCATTCAGTTTACTGCACCAGAGTTAGCATAGAGGCTAATTACACAGTCGTGTGAATGTTTGGCGTAAACGTTGAACGTCACCTCACAAACACATCATTATCTCATCGGCTGAAGGGAAGTCTGAGTCAAAACCACACTGCCCTCGCGGTGGCCTGGAGTATTGAGCGTTCCTTTTCCATGGATTTACAAGCGAGATATCAACTGCAAGCCCGGGATCAATTGGAAAGCACTTCATCAGAAAGCTTATCGCTGAACTCTGGGGTCTGTTTATGGCAAGCGGCGCTCCCAGGTAGAGATATTAATTCTGCGGATTCACTCTGAGCTGTCTTGGGTGCACAGCTCCCGTGCTGGTTGTTAGCATTCCGTTGATTAGCATCTAGCGCCTTGCCTAGTTTATTTGAATTGGTTTCCATGGGATCTAGGCCTAGGCTTGTGTGGAACATTTGAAGGTTCTTTTGGAATCTGGAGGGTATATAAGTCTTCCAGTGAGCAAAAATCTACAGCAGTGCAATAATAACAACGGTTAAAAGTTCATCATCATAAAGATTTCTTGCAGCACAGATTTTCATGCTGCGTCAATTGAGCCTTAACTGGGGCAGATTACAATATTTGTCCTTTTAAAATTAAATGTATTATTGTATGTAAATGTGTATTATTATTATTATTATTATTATTATTATTATTATTATTATTATTATTATATACTGAGTTATAGTGTAGTAACCATGTTTTCAGAAGCACAGAAACGTGCTGCATCGCTGTGCTCTAAATGTGGATTGCCGGCAGCGCTGGATCGTCCCCTTTAATATTTCAGCGTCCTCGTGCGCTCGCTCCTTCCTTCCCGCGAGTCAGAGTTCCGAAAGCAGCGCATGAATAAAACATTCAGCGCGGGGCTCGACTGCGCAGGCCAGCTCCCCCCCCCCCCCCCCCTGCGCAGAGCGGCCCGGGAAGCCTCTCCCTCTGGCTCGCGGGGGCGTCCTGCAGCTCCTCTGGCTCGCTGAGGGGGCAGCACTGCGACGGGGCTGTTTTCGGTCGAGGCGGCCGCCGTCGTTTCTGGCGCTGTTCTGCTCGACGCCCGGGTCGTGGGCTCGTCTCGCTCTCGCGCGGCGCGCCGTTACTCATGCTATAGGGAGCCCTCCCTTCCCCTCTCTCTCTCTCTCTCTCTCTCTCTCTCTGTCTCTCTCCCTTCCCCTCTCTCTTTCTCTGTCTCTCTCTCCTCTCTCTCGCTCTCTCTGTCTCAATTTCAATTTCAAAGCGCTTTATTGGCATGACAAATATAGGCACTTGTGTTGCCAAAGCAGTGGTTACAACATACAACTACCGTACATACAATGAATGCTAGACTACGAATTTGTTCTTAAAAAAGGGCCAAGCCTATGACAAAAATATCAGTAAGTGATGTTAGGTGTGTGTGTGTCTGACTATCTGTGTGTTTCTGTCTCTCTCTCTCTCTCTCTCGTCTCATTGACTTGTTTCCATTATTTTCCCATCCCACACATGCAGAAGCATCGTTTCCCTCCTACACGCGGCCTCTGGATTTGTAATTCCAAATCCGCCAGGCTGCGTTCCTGGCGTATTGACTCATTGATGCTAAAGCCTTATACAAGGTGGACACCAAACTAAAATCAATTTTAATAACTCCCACCAAAAGTGAACACTGCAAGGGGAAGATAAAAAAAAAATCCATATTGCTGTCGTTGCCGAGCGAACGTTCTCTGACCTGTCAGTGCGTACATAGTTGTGTACACGACGCTGGCAATGCTCGGAAACTTCAATTACTCCAGAGAATTACCTTCAGTCAAAAATGAGCGTTTCAAGTACCTTGGCGAAAGGTAGAACTGGAGAGCGCCTACCTTGGCTGAACTGGCAGCCTTCTGGCTAGAAAGTACTAGGCCACACCGCTGCTCCTGTGTTCTAAATATGAATATGGCACTCTATCTAGGCCGTGCGCAACTGCGTGACGGATTCCCCGAGCGCTGAAACGCACCTCCCACAGTCTCTTGGTGCCGTGAGGTGGCACGTCTGCAATCTCCTGGTCCTCATTACTGGAGTAATTATGTACCTGCTCAATTGCCAGTCGCTGAAGTTGTACATTTTATTCCTCGGACAAGTACACACATTTAAAAACCTCTGGTGCCCGTTATCGTGCGCTTATTAGCCATCAACCTGCAGTCCTGGTTACAGGCCAATTGTAGATGTACACATTTGCCCACTAGAATGGGGCATCTCAGGTCAACAGCGAAAGTACACATTTGTGGTGTGAAGTTGAACTATTCTGAGAGTGATAGTATTCTTCCATAAATCTGCCATAATATGTAACTGCTGTTTATGCAAACGTTGCTGTTTTATTTTAATAACGTGCTGCACTGGGGGTGACTCCTGATGTCTGACCCTCGTCTGCTCGCTCGGCGTCTAGTTCTGCCTTTTATTTTATGTCACACACAGACGCCGTGAAGTTGTCCTTAAAAAAACTCTGGCAGCAACTCTATCCCGAATTTGCTATTTGTGATGATAAGGGGGAGGGGGGAAGGTTGTGCATGCCATGTAACACAAGATCAAGAGATGGAGACAGATTGAGAGAGAGAGAGAGAGAGAGAGACTTGACTTTTAACTTCCCATTAGAGAGAGGGAGAGAGAGAAATTGGACGCTCCAATTTCATGGCGTGAAAGTGGGGCGATTTGTTCCTTGGAAGTTTCCCAGTGAAATTTCCTGGGGACCAAGACACTGAAAATATCTATCTGAGCTTTGTCCTACATAGAGAGAGAGAGAGTGAGAGAGAGAGATAGATAGAGAGAGAGAGAAAGAGAGAGAAGCTCTGTGTAACTGCCTACCATAAGTTGAGGTACACAATCACTAGTTGTAATATGGATTCCACACACATATATACATATTTAGCATGTCTGTGTGTCTATGTATATGTATATATAGAGAGCGCTTCGAGGGGAATAGCTTCAGTAGCAGGTTGGCACAGGGTACACTGCCCGCACAGTATTCTGCACAGTTCAGGTGCAGAATGAGAGAGCGCTGTGTTTATTGCACAGAAACAGTAAAATGAAGGCCGGCAGACAGATGGAAAAATCTGCGAAAGAGAAAATGACAGGTGGCCCTGTGTTAGAACGCAGGCTGGCAGGGACGCGCTGTATCACAAAGAGAGAGAGAGAGAGAGAGAGCGCAACTCGCTCCGTGCGAGGAATACATCTTTAATGCTTCAATAATATCATGCATTAACGAAGTCAGAACGGTGGTATTTTATCAAATTTGAACGAGACGAACACAAGAAAACACGAGACTTACAACAGGGCCGTATACTGAAATAGTGTAAAAGAGCTGAGAGAGAGAGAGAGAGAGATAGAGGTGACCTAAAACAAGTTGTCCTACATTAAAGGAGAGTAGGAGAAATGATGACGATAAAAAAGATAGATTGCGATCTCTTATCACATTTGTTCTTCATCTTCCAATCTCTGGTCTCTGGCTAGCAATAACTTTTTAATTGTTCCTGTCTTTTTTTCTTCTTCTTACTTTATCTTTCAATCACCCATTTTTCTTACTCTCACTTTTTCCCCCACCAAAAATGAAAGTTCTCCTTCTCTCCAGTCGGTACCCTTCTCCCGGATTATCCTGTCCTGCGTCCTCCGTTTGTCTCCAGGTCCCAACTTTCTCTGTTCCACCCTCCTCTCTGTCCACTCCTTCCTGTATTCTCAGTACGTCCCTTTCTCCTCTCCGTCCCTTCTTCCCGTGATAACCTGCCTCCCTTCTCGTTTACTCTCTTTATCTCTCCGTCTCTCGTCTTCACCCTGTCCCTAGTTTTCTATGCCCCTTCCCCAGTAGCTCGTTCTTCCCTCTCTCCCCTCCTTCTCTGTTTGATTGCTCAGCACTATGCAAAAACTACAGCTAGCTCTTTTTCCTCTTTCATTCTTTCACTCTTTCCCCAATTAGCAGGCTCCTTGTCAGGCCTTAGACCTCCTTACCATTCGTCCTTCCATCCGACTCTCTCTCCCTACCATTCATCCTTCCATCCCTCTCTCCCTCCCTACCATTTGTCCTTCCATCCCTCTCTCCCTCCCTACCATTCGTCCTTCTACTCCTCTCTCCCTCCCTATCACTCGTCCTTCCATCCCTCTCTCCCTAACTCCTCCCCTTGCTCTGCAGGCAGTGCTTTTGTGGGTCAGTGTTTAACACCTTCTCAAATGCCCCCCTTTTTTAAACAGAAGCCCGAAAATGACGTACACAAACTAAAATGGTTACTGTTCCTGAACCCCTTTGACTGCAGGCATAATCTTGGTCACTTCTGAAAGGTAGCCCTTGTGAGTATGTTTTCCAAAAGTCAGAATTACTCTAAATGCCATGGAAACAAAGTAACCGAAGCTGAAATGCAAAATTTTCTTGCCTAAAAGTTTTTTTTTTTTGAGTGCATACGGGTGCTTGCGGCTGTGCCTGTTCAGCTACGAAACACGATGGAGCAAGGGCCGCAAGACCGGCCAAATCCTGGTTCTGATTGGGTGATAATGCCACCAAACGTGCGTATTCCGCATTGTGTTCTCTAAGCTGTGTCTAGGCGGGTTTCCAAAAAGGCCATTTGGAGGCTCCAAAAGGACACTTGGTAACCAAATGATATCATGGGTGTTTACAGATGTTTACAGATTTTACAGATGCTGGTGTATAATGCATTGATACAGATATCATTCATACACTGTATGCTGGTGGAAGCAGTGTGCTGTAATCAGCTCCTTTTCCCCATCCAAATCACCCTCTCCTTCTTTGCTTCTCCTTTGCAGGATTTTTGGAATAAAGTCTCTAGAACTTTTTTGCTCATGCATAATGTTATCAGCATGCATACTGAAAAAAATAATGGTTTGTTTATGCAGGAGAAACAATACAGCTCTTTTTTATGCAAGCCTAACAACCTATGCACCGATAGAATCATAATTTAATTGGTTAAAATGCTTGTCCGTCTTCATTGTATCAGCTCGCCATTGGCTGACTGTGTACTGGAAAGAAGTTAGGGTGTCCTAGTTGAGACGTTGCTTGCTCACGGTGGGTCCCATTGGCTAAACTGATGAATTCCTTGGTCTGTACTGGTCGGAGAACCTTGTAGATGGGCTCAACTTGCTACAGAGAGTCTATAGCAATATTTCCTGTGTAGATAGTATGCTTGATGTGTGTGCTATGGAGAACCAGACAAATATAACTCCTCTGGAGGATTTCAGAGTAAACAATGGATGTCTTATTGATGTTTCTCTGAGCTAGCGCATTTTTAGGACTAAAAGCTATTGTGAATTTTGTTTGCTGGACCCGTGCCGTGTTAAGGATGCGGGCTTTACCGTGATTTGTGTCGTCAGTGTATTTCCAAAACACATAGAAGTTGAGGGACCCCCAAGCCTGTTTTGTGTCCACGTAACAAAATAAGAAACAGCTGTCACCATAACATAGATCTAAAATAGAAAGGACTGCAAGCGTGATGTTTGTGTCACATTCAAACAGTAGAACGTGACAGATTCTGCGTGACACTAATGCAAATGAAAGGGCCGGTGCCCGTTAAGGGGTTAATGTGTTGCTGTGTTCAGACCGTCAGGAGAGGCTTGCTATTGCGGGCTGCTCAGTCGGGGCAGTGTCAGTGTAAATTTGCTGTGGCGTCCACAGAGGCTCCTGGATCATTAATGCCGATGGGAAGCTGCTGTAATCTCCTGTATTGTTCACTCTGTCAGGTTTCAGATAAGTTACTGTATGGTAAGTTAGTGTGTGTCACAGCTGGTCTAATGCATTAAATGCATCTTATTCCAAACTTTGGAGTAACTGATCTTGATTAAACAGGCCTGTAGTTATTTTTGTGTGTGTGTGTGTGTATGTGTGTGCACGGATGTGTGTGTGTGTATGTGTGTGTCCCTGTGTGTGTGTGGATGTGTGCGCACGTGTATGTGTGTGTGTGTGTGTAGGTATGTGTGGATGTGTGTGTGTGTGTGTGTATGTGCACGCGTGTGTGTGTGCATGCGTGTGTGTGTGATTGTTGCATGCGCACGTGTGCACGTGTGTGTGTGTGTGTGTGTTGTGTGTGCATGCACACATATGCTTGTGGTTCATGCACATGTGAGTATTATGGTCTGTCCTAATCCTTCATAAATAAATCCATATGTAAATCTGGCCCCTGATATTTCCCGATCATCCTCTCTAATAAGCGGTTGATTTAGACCCAGGGACCCCTGGTGAGTGGAATCCCTGACCAACCAATCAGTGACATCAATCAATCAATGATTAAACAGGGCCAGTAAACCAGCGGCACTGTGATTGGACTATCCTGGTGTACAGGATAATGTGGTGGCTGACCGTGGGTGGGTGGAGTCTGTGTAGCATAGGGCAGCAGTAAGGAGCTGGTCTTGTAACCTAAAGATCGCAGGTTCGAGTCCCCGCTAGGACACTGCCGTTGTACCCTTGAGGAAGGTACTTTACCTGCATTGCTCCAGTATATATCCAGCTGTATAAATGGATGAAATGTCAGTGCTATGTAAAACGCTGTGTAAGTCACTCTGGATAAGTAATGAAGTCTGTTCCACTGAGGAGCTGTCCAGCAGGGTGTGGTGCTGAAAGAGACAGCAGGCTCGGGCTTCACTCAGTCTGATGCTCTTTATTCACGTATCCCGAGGTTGAGCTTGTTCGGCTGCTCATTTCACAGCTGCTAGGACCCTGCTATGGACCGTTCCCGGCTCTAAATGCTGTCCAGAGAATACCGACGTTTTTATGAAGGCTGTATTACGTACTTAACAACCAAGGTGTTGATTTCAGAGCCAGTGGTGATGATGGAATATGATTTTTGGAGTTTGCACACAGGGGAGTTCGCGGCTGTTGCTTTAAGCGGCTGGTAAAACCAGGTGAAGCTTTGATACACACACCAAAAAGTAAATCCAATGAAATGAATCCAGACGAATCCAGACGAATCCAGACGAATCTGACGTTATGATTAAACTTCAAACGCTATTTATACTAGAATTCAAGAGTCGAAAAGTCCAGGGCAAAATGGCATCAATGAAAAAGGGTCCAATATTCCATTAGAAAAAAACAATCTAAGAAGATTTGATTAAATAAAGCCAGCATTAAATAAAGTAGCAATCACCCAAAGGTCTAGAACAGGGCTGCCCAACCCTGTTGCTGGAGATCCTGTCCAACCATCCTGTCGGTTTTTACTCCAACCCTAAGGAAGCACACCTCATCCAACAACCAGAGATCTCATTGAGCTGCTAATTAGTAAAATCAGGTGTGCCAAATTAGGATTGAAATGAAGACCTACAGGAAGGCAGATCTCCAGGAACAGGGTTGAGAAGCCCTGGTCTAAAATAATACGACTGAAAATAGGCCAACAAATGAAAACTTACAGGATGGGTCCAACAGCGGCATTCATAGAGGGGGTGTACAATGAGGTCATATCTGTGAGGTCATACCTCTGTAATATGCACTCACCTGACGGCAGGAGAACTCGGGAGCACCTGAGGGCCTGGTCTGTCCTCGTCCTGGAGCTGCCTTCATGTGCTCTTGAGCCGAACGCTGAATAATTCTGTATGATCAGCCAGGCCACTGAGTACGCGATGTACCCCAACCTTCCTCTCTCTCTCCCTCTGCCGCCGTTCCTGATCTTTCTCTCTCTTCTGTCCTTCCCTCCTTCCCTTCAGTGAGCCTCTGAGGATGATGCCTCTGCCGTCGGTGCCACCCGCCCTGTCGCCATGACGATGCCGCTCAGCCCCCTCTCCAGTGACGAGGAGCAGCAAAGGATGCTGGGAAACAGTCAACACCTTTACCCAGGGGCCGAGGATGAGGAGGAGGACGAGGAGGAGGAGGAGGAAGAAGACGAGGGAGAGGAGGAGGGAGAGGACGAGGAGAACGGCGAACTGGAGGGGGAGGAGGGAGAGGACGAGGAGATGGAAGAGGTAGAGGGAAGCGGCCTATCGCGCAGGGGCAGGGAGAAGGGGCCAAGGCAAACAGGCAACATGATTGGACGACAGACCGCAGACAGGACGCCGCGCTCCGGCAACTTGGGCCACACCCCCAACCCCTACGCGTCCAATCCGGCGCCCGGCCACCAGCAGCCGGCCAATCAGCCGCAGCCGGCGAGGCGGCTGAGGGAGCGGAGCTCCAGCACGGCGCCCCCCGCAGACGACGCGCACATCTCCATGATGATCTTCCGCATCGGGATCCCCGACATCAAACAGACGGTGAGTCCGGCTCGGCCACGCCCCTCCGGCCCCGCCCGAGCTCGCTCGCGCCTTCGCCGCACGCGCTCCCATCCCGTCCCCGGTGTCCTGCCGGCCCTACCCTAATAACAGCCCTCTTCCTGCTTCATCAAAACGCATTACATCATGCAAATATGGCTCGAAGATGGGCGGATAGATTAACAGGAGAAGATAAGCTTTCAAACGCAGCACCAGGAGCAGATTAAGAGGAGGCAGCGTTCTGTCAACAGTGATTCATCAGACGAGTGGAGCCTTTCCCAATGACCTCCGAGACCCGCGAGTCTAAATTCGCAGGGTACAGAGGCCAATGGGAGGTCGCGTCCAAATTAAAACGGACAGTTAGGCTCCGAAATGGGATTTTTTCCCTGCGACGCATCTCAAAACCCCCCCTAGCCGTCTTATTAGCGATGATGAAAAGCAATTTGTGGCACGGCATTTGCCAGCAATAGAAGCGCTTGATTATTCATGTGTTATGTATTTCTGTCAAACTGCCTCGCTAATAACCATGGCAACCCCCAAACCAGAGCAGTATAAATAAACTGTATGTAACTTTTTCCCCCCCCCAATTTTTGTTCATTATTAATATACATTGCAAATGAAATGTAATAAAAGTGGGGCATACGTCTACAATTTGCGATACTATGCTAAATGTGTCGAAGGTGAAGGTGGGTCAAAAGTAGTGGTAGGGTAAAACACCTATACAGCATAGTACTGTGATTTATTCTGCCTTCTGCCATGCAGTGGGACCAAGTATCGATATTTTATCTAAATACATATGTATTTATAATGCATGTTATTTTTGTGTCATGATTTAATGCATGACCCGCATTAAAGGATCCTCCTCCACACAGTGAATTTTAATCACATAGCGGACATCACGCCATGGTTTATTTTGTCTATACCATGTCCACTTGAAAATGAAAACAAGAACATTTGTTATTTTCATTAAAGCATTTTGAATGCAAAAATGAAAGGTTAGGCCAGTTTGCAAAAGAGGCGTCGTTTCCTTGGCAAAGCATGAGGGTCAGAGTGATATCTAGAAAACAACCACTGCCATCCCATAATAAACGTTAGTATACAGTGCAATGGAAGCGTTACAGTACTTCATTTAGCCCAAACCGTGTGCTAGCAACCAAGACACTCGTTCTAGTCAAGTAGCAAGCCATCATGCTAGGCTCGCTGTCACTCACATAACTTAGTATTAAAATCCAGTTTTAAATATTTGGTTCAAAACTGCAGCTATCCCAGCATGCGCTGGGCGAAAGGCAGGAATTGAGGAATACACCCAGGACAGGTGGCAAATCTATCGCAGGGCACACACACACACACACCATTCACTCACACGCTCATACCAATGGGAAATTTAGAGTCCGCAAATAACCTAACCTGCACGTCTTTGGAGTGGACTGTGGGAGGAAACCGGAGTACCCGGAACACGCGAACTCTAGCCGTGAGGCAACAGTGCTCCCTACAGTACTGCACCACCGTGACACCCACCCATGTGATGACGCACGCCAAATTGAATAAATATGGCACATGCTTACGTGAAACCGCTTAGCTAGCTCCGTGTTGATTTAACCGAAACATGCGATGTAAAACAAGTGTTACGTGTTCTGCACGCGCTGCCTGAAACCGCATATGGCCCGCACCTGCTGCTCTTCTGGAACGGCTGACGTAGCCGCGCCGCAATTCCACGAGTCTCACCGTTTTCCGTTTCCCCCCCTAAATTAAATCAAATCATTTGCTTATTTAAATTAATTTAAGCTGTTGACGGGACTTTTTGTTTTTGAATGTTTTGTTTTCTTTCAGGTGTGTTCACTGTTTATTTACGCACATACAAGTTTTTAGTGAAATTATTTGATGGTAGGATTTTTCTTATGGGCGTGTTGCTATTCTGGGTGGAATGGGGTTCAGCAGTTTTCTCCTGAGGTGCATGATTTGAATATTTTACTGCCGTCAAATGAGAAACAAATGAGTAAAATAATAGCAATATATAGCAATGTTGAATCACAATCCTTGGTGTGTTACAAAAACGCAAATAGCTAATCAAAACAGTACCCAGGATAACATTGTATCATGAGGTACCTGGTGATTCTCACCCCTAGTCTAAAATGAAGGCTTGAAGGCTCAAAATATGAACATTGGGATACATGAAGTGGCCCGATAGCAACAGGCAGGGCCAGATTAATACTATGTGGGCCCTGGGGCTACGACAGCCTTTAGCCCCCCCAAACCCAAAAAAAAAACTAAAAATTGGTAGTACTGAAAACCATATGGTTTAGGCCTGCAGCCTAAGTTGCAAACAAAAATGTACCCAAATCAACATCACATCTCTGAATTATGTGGCTGTGAGACAACTGTGCACAACAGAGGGGGAACCGCCTAACATTATGAATGCAGAGTGCAATACACTGCCCATGTGTAAGCCTACTGCTACTCAACAAACAGCTGGCACATGAAGAACACAATTACAGCTGGCAGTCAGTTGCGACTCAACAATGTTGTCTGATAGGCCAACTAATCTAAATCAGTGTTTCTCAACCCTGGTCCTGGGGACCCACTGCCCTGCATGTTTTAGATGTCTCCCTGCTCCAACACACCTGATTCAAATGAATGGGTCGTTATAAGAATTCTGCAGAGCTTGATGACGACCCATTCATTTGAATCAGGTGTGTTGGAGCAGGGGAACATCTAAAACATGCAGGGCAGTGGATCCCCAGGACCAGGGCTGAGAAACACTGATCTAAATAATAACACGTCACATTAACATTCCAAGTAGATGAAGTTCCAAGTTTAATGAAACAAGAGGGGGGTAGCCTTCCGATTTAGAAGCTCTTCTTTCTTGCTTTTCAAGCTGAGAAGTCTGTAGAGATATCACAACAATTTCAGGGTGCTTGACAAGTCACTTTCTTCTAAAGACTTGCGAGTGAGATTTCTTAGCTTGTCTTGTCCCATGGTAATCTCGTTTTGTTCTTCATCAGTGAGTTTAGGAAATTAATGCTCCCCAGATGCGTTAGGTACAAGCAAAGTTAAATAGATTGTCAAGGCAATGTCAACATTCGGCAAAACGCGGCGTGACTTTCTTTTCCTTCATGAGCTGTAAAACCCAAGCTCTTGCGCCTTGTTGTGGTTCCTTTAGCTGACGGCTAACTAGCGAATCTCTGTTTGCTGGTGTGACGATAGCCTACCATTTTTGGCTATAAAAACGCACCATGTTGATGTCACACTGCTGACCAGTTTTCTGGGTGCTGACATTTTGCTGGCTAAAGCCGCGTTTCCACCAAAAGTACCCGGAACTTTTAGTCCCAGGAACTACTTTTCAAGGAACTAAAACTAAACTTAAATCAAGATGCGGCCGTACAGCATATATGCCACAGAACTGTATACTAGTGCTGGGAAGTTAGATTCTTTAAAATTAACCAGTATATTCGAGTCAGTACATCAAAATTAATCAAACTTTTGTGTTTGGGAGCTGATCGAGTTACTTTCTCAGACTTTGCCACTTTGCCGAATCTACTATTTAATTTTTATTTCTGCCTGTCTGGTTAGAGCTTGAGTCACTAACTTGCAGCTTGTAGCAAGATGTAGATGCTCGATACAATGGGCGAGACTGTGGTTGTCTTTTCCCACTTAATTATTGCATCGTTAAAAATAAATGCGTGTCTTTATTTAGCACAATGCAAAGGGGTCTTTTGCACCCACAGCAAACTCATGAAGACATGGTGTGAATTCACCCTTAGTTAAATAACTGTCTACACAGAAGCTACTGCTAAGTGCACTCTAATACTGTAACACTTGAACATTTCTAGTAACTGCTACAAATTAGTCATATTCAATTATTTCATATTAGGTAATTAAGGACAATTCTGTTTCTAAGGACAAGCAAAATAATGGCCTGCTAGGCTGCCTCCATTGGGTTTTTTTATTTTTATAGAGAAATAGCCCATATGCTAATTTGTTTTTTACCAAATGAGGGGGATATGTCCTCATAACACTGTTTAAAAAATTATCATCAACATTGTCATTAGTGTCTGTGGCGTTCGGTCTCAGCTGCGCCGGCTGGTGGAGAGAGCGCACGCACCTGGGTTGCGTTAACTAATCAGCTCAGGTGATTTACAGGTGTGTTGCTCTGCACAGTTCGGGACCCACCAAGAGGGCATTTATTTTGGAGTTTTTGTTCAAGCACACAAAACGAAAGTAAACCACCGCTGAAAAGCTGGAGGAGCCGGTCAGCTGAAAAGCGGGCCAGCTACGAACGGTGAGCCGAAAGCCTGGCGCTCAGTTTTGCTTTCTTTTCTCTTCATTATTTTAGTTTGTTGTCTTAGTTTATAGATTTTGCCTGGAACCTGAGAGGGGGGTGGGTGAAGGTGTTTGATAATTTGTTTTCGTGCCGGTGTAAGGTGCGCTCTCTCTCCACGGGGCAACCAACAGCTGTTTCCCGGAACTTCCGCATCTCCCTTCCAGGGATGTCGTGCTGGCGTGTGCCAATGCCATTATAAACATCTTTGTGACATTCATTTTCAAAATCCTAAACATTTATTTTTCCCAACATAACGTTTCCTGTTTATGTTTGTGTCGCTGCTGCTTCCACACACTCAGCGACCTTCTCTTTCAGTTGGCTAGTTTTCAAATTTTCCTACAACTTGAATCTTTCAGTTCATTGAGTGCAATCGGTACATTCCGTTCGTCGAGTCTTTCAGTACATTCAGTCCGTACGGCACATTTCGTACGAGTCATTCCTTTGAGAACTTTCAGTCAATGAACAAATTGAGTGAAACAAAAGCCCGGTCTGACGCGTTTGCTTTCCAGCACAGTCTACACAAGCGATTTTGTATCATCGATTTAATGACATAAATAGTAGGCGTATTTGCAATTACTCAAGTGCTCAATATGAGAAAAATCTGTTTGTTTAGTGATTGTTTGTATGCCTGATGCTTACCCTTTGGTAATTTTGTGAATAGCCTTGTCATTATGGAGCACAGGGGAGATGTGACCTAGTTAGGGTAGCGTGCTGACCAATAGGGGTGATAAGGGGGAGGGAGTACAACTAATTTGGCGAACTGAATCAGTCCAGGAGTTGAAATTTATGTACAGTACATAACATTGGCGGTTGGGTTTGTACTGAATTTTAAAATGAATCGTTCAAAAAGATTTGTTTTTTCAGTTTGGAACAGCACTACTGCATATGGTGCTGTGGACACTTTTTTTTTCATGGTGACATCCCGCTACTACGGCATGTCAAATAGATAAAAGAAAGTGAAACAGCGGTAATGCATACAATGCCATATCATTAAGTCTGTCTTTAAGCATTTGAATTTTATTCATAGCGCTCTCATTCTCACTTTGGGGCCAGTCTGTGCTTCCTAAAGTGAGGGGCCCCTGGTGGCGGCTGCTCTTGTACTCCACTGGGGTAAAGATGGCCCTGGCAACAGGAGCCACTACTACAAACCGGCCTCTGAGAAACTGACTGACGTCTGGTTGAGAAGCTGTCGATCCCCCGGTGCGCTACTCGACGCTACGGTACGCACTGCTCCAAAAAAAACGTCTGGAGGTCCGTCGGGAGCTGACCACCTGGGTTTTCCGAGACTTACCTCACATCATGAAAATTAGTGAGCCAGTGAGTGTAAGTGGTATCAGATTAATGGTGGGCGTTCTCTGAGAATTAGGCAGGCTTTTCCTAAGTTCAAACGAGGTTGTGTTCTGTAAATTAGTAGGCATATCGGACTGGTCCGCGTACTATATCTCAAGCCGAAGCTCAGCGGACGCGTTCTCTGCGATGACACAGGAAGTCGGGAAACGTAAACGACGTCAGTCGGCTAGGCTAATTACGCTGCCTCTCTCTAAGGCCCTTGGGCCACATTGACCTCCTTAGAAGGCACGCACCAATGACACGTCATAAACGACCGTGACCGCAAAGCGTGTATCTTTAGAGAAGAAATGCCATTAGCCCGTTAGCTTAAATGAAACTACTGCAAGCAGCCTGGGCTCCCCCTCTCTATAGCCGGGTTCCTCCTGAGATTTCTTCCCACTGGGGAGTTTCTCAACATAGTCTGAGTGTTTTTTTTTTTCTTCCCACTGTTGCATTTTTGCCTCAATTGCTGGTTTTGTCGGGGGTGTTCAGGCTCAGTCTTTCCTAGTTCCCCTATTTCCTATTTTTCTGCAAAGCATGTTTTTGACAACGGCTTTGTAAAAAAGTGCATTCAAATAAAATTGAATTGCGCTGAATGAACTCGAGTATGGTGACATGCAAGTACATGTACTGAAATGCCAGTGAGGTCACTTAGTAGAGTTTCGAGCCGCTTCTGTTCGTTGATAAAACGGGCTTCTCTTGACTGTGGCTGGAATTTGCGGTCAAGCTGAGTCATCGTTGCTTGCCCGTTTTACTTTGCACTTAAAAATAATGCATTGTGGGAATTGGGGTCCTCATAAAGCATGTTCTTCCAGCTCACCGCTGGCCTTCGCTGATGTCTTCCTCTGGGCCGGCGGATAATTGAACCTGAGCTAATAACTACAGATGAACTCGCCGGCTCTTTTCTGAGAGGCCCCGCCCACTTTATCACAGTGTTCCCAGAGCTGGGGGGGGGGTGTTGGGGTGCACACTGAGATATGCTTACACACTTAAAAAGCTCTTACCGCTGTGACGGGCTTGAATGCAGCACACTCTGGATGACCCTGAGATCAAACGCGGCAGGGATTTTTAAATGGAGCGGTGAGCCTAAGCCGACAGCTAACCGTAAGAGAAACATCAACAGCAGGACATCCCCCCCCCCCACCCCCCATCAGCCAGTGAAAATACAACTCTCCACCGCAAACGAAAAAAAATGGCCTTTTCTGAGATCCGGTCCAAACCAGAAGCTGGCACTGCCTATTCGCACAGAGAAAAGGTGTGATCGCACTTGTACGTGTAAAATTCGGTGACTCTCTAAAGAAAGCTGGATGAAAAGATTCTTATTGTTTAGGGGAAGGGGAAGGGGAAGGGGAAGGGGGGGGGGGGTTACACCTGTGTTTTTTCCTCCGGGGGCGTTAATAATCTCACGGCGGGTTCACTGAATCGCATTGCTTAAGGAATGACGGCTAAGGTGTTTTCTATAAACAACAAAAGCTCTTTTTCATCTGTTGAAAGCCGTTTCTTCAAAGCATTGCTTGATGTTCTTGAAATCAAGATGAGCCTTTACAATGTCATTTTTTACAATGGTGTTTTTGTGTTGGGAAAGTCTGACAACGCTTCACAGAAAGTAGATCTAGTCAGGTAATAAAACAAATCCTAGCATTTTAAGAAAATTACTTAGCCTCACGCCAGTCATACTAGCATAAGTCAACCTCCAAACTTTAGGTCCCTCTCTTAACATTGATTCTTTCTGTTAATTCAAACACACATGGATCTAAAATCAAAAGATGCTGGCCCTTGCTTAGTTTCCAAGACTCTCTATTTTCATGTACTCTTTATGCACTTTTTTAAAGAAGGCATAAGAGTGTAAGAGCAATGCCTAATTTCTTTTTTGTATTTAATCTAATATGTTGTATATTTTTTCTTACATTCCAGTTTCAATATATTTCTTACATACACTTTTTAACCTAAGTTGGTGACCACCATAAAGCAATTATTCACACCCAGAGGGGTAAAAAAAAAAGTACATAGTAAATGTTCAATGTTAAATCAACTCTTAGAGAGTACACATGGTCCTACGCTAATCCCTTTATTGGACTTGTGTTCTCTGTCGGGGTTAAATTAGGGCTGGACGTTTTTACCGTGTATGAAATGAAATGCTCGGTGTTGAAACTGTGAAGTTGTTAACAGCTGTGCCTGCGTACTCTTCCCTGAGACGGACGTGACTCAGACATGCAGATGTGCCCACTGCACAGCTGCTAGTCTCTCGCTGTCTGAGGAGTTTGGTCCTAATCCCCGTGACTACGCGTACGCAGACTTACTGTGCGTTCTACTGTGTGTTTGCTAGGAAATATGGTCGCTGTTCTTTCCTAACAGCTGAAAGTGAGACGTCAATATATTTGATGTAGAAACGTTGCCAGTGAGTGCATTCCTTGTAGGTGTAACACTGCAGGATTAGGGGCTCTGTGTACACAAAGGGAAGGGACATACATGGCTGTGTTTCTCTTGTATATTTAAACTTCTGGTATTATTAGACTTGTAAATGCTATTCCTCTGTGTGTTCTGTGTGTGCGTGCGTGCGTGCATGTGTTTGTGCGTGTGTGTAGAGGTACAGTCTGTGTGCGTGTGTGTGTAGAGGTGCAGTCTGTGTGTGTGCGTGTGTGTGTGTGTGTATGCGTGTGTGTAGAGGTACAGTCTGTGTGTGTGTGTGTGTGTGTGTGTGTGTGTTTGCATATCTCTGTCGTTCATAACTTGTGGGCAGTGATTTTTAATTACTGCCTGATATCAGATTTAATTTGGAAAGAGCAGGGTGCACAGAGGATGCAGCAGGATACTGAGAGAGAGGTGGTGTAGTGTGGAGAGGAATCCTCTCTCCACCCCTGTAATCCCCCTGCTTTAAGCCTGCTCTACATGTCAGCTTATTGGCCCTGGCTAAGTGCTCGTTTCTGCCTAATTGTGTTTTAATGAGATCGGGGAGGGTGGGCAGCCGGGTAACCCAAATGCTGTGGACCACGGGGAGAGGGATTCCAGTGGTGAATGGAGATGGAGCTCACCCTTATACATGTGCACACATACACACTTGCAGACACACACACACACACACACACATACACATACAAGCACACACACACATACAAGCACACGCATACACACACACACACACATACAGACATGCAGACACACACACACATACAAGCACACGCACACACATGCGCACACACATACATGCTCACCTACACACACACACACACACACACACACACACATATGCTTTCATGAACGGTGGTGTGAGAATCGGGTCAGTGTCTAAGTGGGCGTGTCCGTGTGGTTCCTGTCTCTGATACAGTAAGCCCTGTTCCCAGATGGGAAGGTAGGACTGGCTGATCATCGCAGTTCAGAGACCGCAGGACTCGCTTGTAGTGTTGGGACAATGTGGCTATGGGGAAGCAAGTGTGCGAAAAAGTGTGGGAATGTGGGTAGTAGGAAAGTGTGCTGGATAGTGGGGTAGGTGAAACAGGTGTGTGTGGTGTGGGTGGGTGGAAAGTGTCGAAAAAGTGTGGCTTGGGTGGGGTTTGGGGGGTGGGGGTCAAAGTGTGGTTAGTGGATGACAGCCAGCACCATGGCTGCCCAAAAGGCAGAGCAGGGTGAAAAAATGTTGGGGGGGGGAGTCAGAGAAAGAGAGGCAATGGAGATGGGGGGGGAGCAAAAGGAGGTGATGTCCCAGCAGACCTCATTAAAGGCTTTTCTTCCCCTTGGAGCTGAGCCCTGCGGAAAACGGCTGGAGGGATGGAGAGAGGGAGAGAGAGGAACTGGCAGGGAGGGAAAGAGAGAGAGAGTCAGAGGGACAGGCAGGGATGGAGAGAGAGAGAGAGAGGAACTGTCAGGGAGGGAAAGAGAGAGAGAGGAACTGGCAGGGAGGAAGGGAGGGAGAGAGAGAGGACAGGCAGGGAGAGAGAGGGAAAGTGAGAGGGAGGGCGAGAGGGAGGAAGGGGTGGAAGGAGAGAGATGGAGCTATGGAGGGAGAGAGAGAGAGAGAGAGAAGGAGGGATGGAGGGAGCCCACACGAGCTCGGGCACTGCGAGCCGAGCGAAAGCGGGGAGCGATTTCCCAGCATGCACCGCATCGCAGCCCCTCCTCCGCCCGTTTTTTTTATTTTTATCAATGGACGCACTTTGGCGAACGCGTCCAGCGCTTATGCCATTATAAGCCCTCCTGAGTACGTGCAGGGGAAAGGAGAGGGAGAGAGAGTGGGAGAGCGAACAGCAGAGTTAATCTCAGTCCCTCTCTTTCTTTCTCTCTCTCTCTCTTTTTTTCTCTCTCTGCTCATGGCTGTGATGTTTATTAAAACATATCCGCGGCTGACAGTATCTTTCCCCCCCAGTCACATAGGACTCGTTCACAATGGAAAATGTAATTCTTGCTGCATATTTCAATAAGAATTATACTGTAGTGATAAAAACATTTTTGATGAATTCTCTTTTTTTTTTTTTTGGTACTGCTTTAATTTCTTAATGCCGCCCCCTCAGAATCAGCTCTGATTTTCATGCAGTCAATGGGTGGTGTGCAAGTGTTTCTGTGTATGTGTGTGCGTGTGTGTGTGTGTGTGTGTGTGTTTTGGTGTGCATGTGTGTGTGTGCATGTATGTGCGTGTGCGTGTGTGTGTGTGTGTATGTGTGTGTGTGCACTCATGAATGTGTCTGTGTGTGCATGCGTGTATGCGTGTGTGTATGTGCATGTGTGCATGCATGTGTGTGCGTGTGTGTATGTGCATGTGTGCATGCATGTGCGTGCATGCCTGAGTGTGTGTGTGTGTGTGTGTGAGGGTGAGTGTCAGTATGTGTGTAAGTCTGAGCATGTGTGCATGTCTGTGAGTGTGAATCTTTGGCCTTTATATGTATGTACACATTTGCTCCAATCATACACACACATTCAGTCTAGCTCCCTTCTCCACCTTCCACTCTTCCTCTGCTTCTCTTCTCTTCTCGTGTATAGACCATCTCTTCCCACTTTTACCTCTGTGTTTCTCTTTGTGATATTTTCATACACACACACACACACACAATGTGATAGTGTTCTTCCCAAGATGTTTCTATGGCAACCAGCAGCTTGCTCCATTAATGAACTGGTTGTCATGGCAATAGGGTAGGCTGTGCACACACTGAGAGAGAAAAAATTACTCTGATCCTGCACAGTACTGACACACAAGAGAAACTGAGGCTGTGCACAGCACTGATGCTGAGGGGGGGCTGGGGAGGAGGGAGGGGGGAGGGAGGGCACAGTACTGCACACAGAGAGGGTGAGACTGTGCACAGTACTGACACACAAAGAGAGGGTGAGGCTGTGCACAGTACTGACACAGAGAGAGGGTGAGACTGTGCACAGTACTGACACTGAGAGAGGGTGTGACTGTGCACAGTACTGACACACAAAGAGAGGGTGAGACTGCATAGTACTGACACACAAGGAGATGGTGAGACTGCTCAGTACTGACACTGAGAGGGGGTGAGACTGTGTACAGTACTGACACACACCGAGAGTAAGACTGTGCACAGTACTGACACTGAGAGAGGGTGAGACTCTGCACAGTACTGACACAGAGAGAGAGAGTGAGACTGTGCACAGTACTGACATACAGGAGAGGGTGAGACTTTGCACAGTACTGACACTGAGAGAGTGTGCACACGGTCACATCCTCTGTCACAATGACTGTGCAGCTCAGCTCCTGTGTTTTTTCTCTTGACGTTTCATGCCAGTGTGAAACTGTGCAGCCTACTTGTCTAGCTTACATGCCAAACTAAATGATTTCCTTAATTTTGCTGATCGCACCTCATTTTAATATCATTATTTTGTCTGAAGCATTGGGCATCTTTATGACAGATATTAGAAGAGGAAATGCTTGGGGATATGTTGAAATTTGCTGTTGAAATATAACACAACAATACAATGTTTTTTAATCGGGCAGACAAACAATCTATATGAATGTAATATAAGTATAATATTTTAAAAAAACCTTTGTCCCGTGGGATAGTTGCCTAAAAGCACAACCATGTGATCACATTTCATGTATTGAAATAATGTGCTTTCATGAGTTTTTTAGACTAACTGAAGGACTGATAATACAATGTCTCCCCCTAGTGTTCCTGAGACTGTAACATTTATACTGAGCAAGACAAGTCAGTCAGTACAGACACAAACAGTACAGACACTCACACAGAACAGTATAGTACAGACACTCAGACAGTACAGCACAGACACCAACAGTACAAACACTCACACAGTACAGACACAAACATTATACACACAGTACATACAGACACTCACACAGTACAGTACAGACACAAACAGTACAGAAGCTCACACAGTACAGACACAAACAGTACAGACACTCACACAGTACAGATATGAACAGTACAGACACTCAGACAGTACCATACAGACACAAACAGTACAGACACTCACACAGTAGAGTACATGCACAAACCGCACAGACACTCACACAGAACAGTACAGACACAAACAATACTTAAACTCACACCGTACAGTACAGACACAAACAGTACAGACTCTCTCAACTGCAAAATAAAAAAAAATGGCAGATTCATTCTGCCTCAGCATCACGTCTTTGTGCTGGGTCTGGCCAGAGGACTTCGTCCACATCACATGCAACGTTGTCCCTTGCCAGGCAACGGGGGAAAAACCCTCTGGTGTGCCGGATCCAGCTTTGACACCACTCCACACCTATGTCACCACAGGCCAATTCCCTTGCCTGTAAGAGATTTTCCCTGGTATATGGGTTTTGGTCATAGACCTTCCACCGCCACGCAGAGAAAAGCTCTTCTGTTGGGTTGAGGAAAGGGCTGTATGGTGGAAGGCAAACATTTATGAATCGCTCGTTGTTGTTGAACCACTCGCGTTTCCGGACACCACGGTGAAAGCTGACATTGTCCCAAACCACGACATAGACAGGACATCACAGTTGCCCGAATTTCATCTGAAATTACTGTTCTTGGTCTTGCTCTTCCTAATCCTCATACCCTTCCTCCTCGTCCACCACCTCTTACACATACTCTTCCTCCTCTGCCTCTCAGATTGTTTCCATCCATTGTTGGTATCAACATTCAACGCACCTGTGCACTCTGAACTGGCTTATATTCTGTACAATTGGTTTGATCACATCATTAGAAACAAGTGTGAACAATTTTGAGTTGTTGCGTGCGAACGATGACAACTGTGTTGTAGTTGTGTTTAACTTTTGCCGCCCGTGTTTACCATTTTGCAACACGAGTGTGAAATGCGTTTTAGTGAGTGAGAATGTGTTTAGAGTTTTGCCAAAAGAG
>NC_057949.1:15130750-15243250 GCF_018555375.3 Anguilla rostrata | reverse complement strand
ACATTTTCCGGTTTCGATGTTCGCAGCGGCACGGCGTCGCTCCGTGAACAATAACGTCATGCGTGCCTCGGTCTCCCAGGAGACGGGGTGAGACGGCGTAACAATGAATTTCTGTTCTAGATTCTTCCGCTGCGTTATCGTTGATTTGTCACAGTAAACGGCAGTTCGTTTTACTAAACTGATTTGAGTAAAGGGAAGACGGGGGCATTCTCGAAGGACGTTTATATATATATATATATATATTTTTTTTTTTTACCCTGAGCATTACAAAGAGGGCTAGCTAACGTTTTTCTCATCTGATTCGCTTTGTACAAATTCCCATTAATAAAGCTACCCTAGGTTAACTCAGTGGTAAACGTTTTACAGCACTTAGTAGCTCACACTAGCATGTTAGGTTCAGGTTAGTTATGGTGGCTTATGGATAATTCCCAAATGCCTTAAATTTGAACAGTGACCCTTTACACACCACAGTTTCCAATGAGGTGGTACAGTAGAAACATCGGTGTGTGATTCTCTCAGTCTTGTTGCTCTTAGTTTGTTATGTTGCTATGTTTGAAGATTGATTGACCCTGTTGGTCACCCCTTCTCTCTGATCAACCCTTTCCTCTCTCTGTGACAGAGACCCCCTTGTCCCTGGCCGTCCAATCAGAGCAGGGGGGAGGGGAGGGGATTCGAGTCCTGGTGTTGGGGGGAGCGCACATCGATTTCCGGGCCAAGGATGGACTCACCCCCCTCCACAAAGCTGTTCGAGCGCACAGCCACACTGCACTACTGGTGACTGTCTCAGCTGTCTTATATTTCTACTGCCACAATACCCATAATGCACTACTGGTGACTGTCTCAGCTGTCTTATATTTCTACTGCCACAATACCCATAATGCACTACTGGTGACTGTCTCACCTGTCTTATATTTCTACTGCCACGCTACCCATAATGCACTGCTGGTGACTGTCTCAGCTGTCTTATATTACTACTGACACACTACCCATAATGCACTTCTGGTGACTGTCATTTTTAAACCTCCAGTGAAGTAAAAAATCACTGTGGCTATGGCAATGGGTTGAAAAAATAATGTAATTGCAGAATAGTGTAATACATACTCAGTAGCTACTTTGTTAGGTACACCCATCTAGTACCGAGGAGGACCCCCTTTTTGCCTCCAGAACAGCCTCAGTTCTTCACAGCATGGATTCAACAACGTGCTGGAAACATTCATCCCTTTGGGGTATTAGCCCATGCTGACTCCATAGCATCGCACAGTTCCTGCAGATTTTTCAGCCACACATTCATGCTGCGAGCCTCCCGTTCCACATCATCCCAAAGGTGCTCTATTGGACTGAGATCTGGGGACTGTGCAGGCCATTGGTGAGCTCGAGTCGCTGCCATGCTTGAGATGGCGTGTGCTTTGAGACATGGTGTGGCTGTCCTTCTAGAAGTATCCATTTGATAAAAGGGTAGTCTGTGGCCATAAAGGGATGCCTATGCTCAGCAACAATGCTTTGGTATGATGTGGCATTCAAATGAAGCTCAGTAGGTGTTAAGGGGCCAAATGGGTGCCACGAAAACATTCCCCACACCTGCCATTGGCACAAGGCAGGATGGATCTGTGTGTCAGACCTGGGTCAAATACGTATTTGTTTTGGATTTAAACACTTTTCTACACTTTACTGATTTTGTCTGATGTGTTGGAACCCAATGAAATACTCTCAAAAAGTGCAAACCCCACCTTCTGTTCATATTGGCAGGCTCAATTACACCAGGCGAGATCAACAGAGCACAGAAAAGTATTTGAATCCAAAACAAACACATATTTGACCCAGGTCTGCCGTCGATTAATGCTGTCTGTCAAATTTTGACCCAACCGTCTGCATGTCACAACAGGAACATGTTTGTCAGAGCGGGCAATGTTTGTCTAATCTTCAGTCGTCCAGTTCTGGTTCATCGCCTTCCCACTGTAGCCTCATCATCCGGGTCTTAGCTGACAGGAGTGGAACCCGGTGTGATCTTCTGCTGCTGTAGCCCATCTGCTCCAAGACTGGACGTGTCGTGCGTTCAGAGATGCCCTTCTGCACTCCGCTGTCGCGAGCAGCTGTTATTTGAGCGCTTGTGGCCTTTCTGTTATCTCGAACAAGTCTGCCCGTTCTCCTCTGACCTCTCTTAAGGTGTTTTCAGCCACAGAACTGCTGTTCACCGGATGTTTTTTCATCGTCGCGCCCTTCTTAGTAAACTCTGTAGCGTTGTGAAAATCCCAGAAGGGCAGCTGTTTCTCAGTTGCTGGAGCAACCACGATCAAAGTTTCTCAGATCACACGTCTCACATGTTCTGATGTTTCGTGGAACCACATCTGAACCTCTTCACCATGTCTGCATGCTTTATGTATTTAGCTGCAGCCACGTGATTCGCTGTTTGGAGGAACAGCCTATTTGCCTTACTGAGCAGGTGTACCTAATATAAGTGGCCACTATGTGTAGATAGCTATCATTTCCTTACAAGCTCAGTTAAAGATAGAGCTAAGGAAATATGTTTGCTACCAAATGATATTGAGAACATGTCCATATTACCATACTCTCACCCTGTTCATACACATACCCTCTGATGTATGGTCTGTACAGTAATACCCAGAACCCCCTGTTCTGTAGTTTTCCTGCTAATCCTCGCTCTTTTTCTCCAGACCCTGCTGTCTCTGGGAGCCTCTCCAGATTATAAAGATCGCCGGGGCCTGACCCCGCTGTACCACACTGTGCTGACAGGGGGCGACACCTCCTGCTGTGAGACTCTGCTGTACCACAGAGCCAAACTGGGAATGAGGGACGAGAATGGCTGGGATGAAACACATCAGGTACCCACACACACACACACACACACTCTCACACTTATACACACGTATACACACACACACACACACACACACGCATATGGACCCACACACACACATACGGACCCGCACACACACACACACACACTCTCACACTTATATACAAACACACACCCTCACATGCACACACACACACACACACCCTCGCACACGCATGCACACACACACACGCATGCACACCCACTCACACACGCACGCACACGTAGGCACACACACGCACGCACACACACTCACACCCACACTCACGTACAAGCGCACACACACACACAAACGCTCGTGCACACACTCACACACACACACCCTCGCGCGCGCACACACACACACACACACACACACACACACCGGCAGAGAGACTGTGAGTGACAGTTTCTCTTAACACTAGATAGGCCAGAGTTACACCATGGGGCTTTAGGAACTTTAAAATTAAAATTACTCTCATGTCATAAATGCTATATCCTCCTCCTTCCACGACTTTCCTAAATATTTGGGCATAAAATAACTGAATTTCTAAAATTTGAAAAAAAAAATTGACTCAGTTTAGAAATACAGGCAGTTTGTGCCATTTTCTACACAACCCCCCCCCCCCCCCGAAATCAGACAACAGACAACAGGTGCTTTTGTCCAGGTTTGAAGAAACCACATGACAACTGCGTAAAATATAACAGATTTGTGTGTGTGTGCGGTCCCAGCAAACTATCAAAGCTGCGCGTTCTCGGTGGAATTGATACGAGGAGAGCATCAATTATACTATTATACATTATGCCATGTAAAAGCGCACTCCTAGGAGAAGGGAGGGAGAAATGTTCTGAATGACTGATGAAATTACTTAAAAAATGTTTTGTTTCTTTAAAATTGCACTTTGTGTTTCCTTAACTACTTTTTCCATTTTGTGTTTTCTCAGGCACATTTTAGCGCTTTTCTCGGTGTTCTTGTAATATGCCTCGACGCATTTTGCCTTAGCCTGTGTAACAAAACTGCTATAATTTTAAAATACAAACGGAAATGTTGTAAATTTTGTAAATTGATTCAGTTGTGTCTTTTATTACAAGAAAATAGTTTTGCGATATGTGGTTTCGTAATCGTTATGAAGTTCGGTTGTTGCTGGTGCGGAAATTGATGCTGTAATCCTGGATACGTCTGACGCCGTTGGCCATCAGTGTGACGGTAGTGGGTTGTAAAAAAGGTTTTTGGCCAATGACACACCCAGCACTGGCTCGGGTGGCTCTAGAATGTCTGACCCAGCCCCCTGTTTCCTCCAAGCAATGTTTTTAGCATAGCAGTTGAATGTTGTGTCTCCCCATCGCTCTGGACTGCCCCCAGCTCATGTGCAGGAGCTTGTCTTCACAAAAAGAAGATTACGTTTCGCCCAGGGAAGCTTTTTGATTTTTTTTCTTTAATTTATTTAAGCTTATGCAAATCAAACATCAAAGAGAAAGTATTAGCAAACAACAAAACCTGTTTTCCTTACATTCAGTTTTTTTTATCATCAAAGTTTTTATAGATTTAATTGCATAGAGTAGTTCATGATGAACTATTGAACTAAAGAGCTATTGTTTTTTAATTATAAAAGCATTTTTTCAGTTTATAATTGACTTCTGTGTCACACTGGTAGAGGTGGTGGGGTTCATACAGTTTGTACTATGCAGTTCAGAGTAAGGATGAGTAACTGTTTTGATTTCTAAAAACATTTGCCTGTTTGAAACTTGTTTTGACTGTTTCCTTACCTCAGTGATATAAAAGCCTGTTATGGCTATATGACATGTAGGTAATTGTTGAACACAGCTTTACAAAGCAAATTATCTGTTGTTAAACGGGATTGTCATTGATGTCTTTGTAAAACCATGACTTTTATACTTTAATATCCTAACAATAGAGTGCCAGTGATCATAATGGTAAAAAGTAGGGATTAAAATTGTTTTTATACAGCTTTAGTTTAAACTCTCGGTGTTTTATTAGAATACAAATACAAATAATTTTGTTAATTGAACAAATACAGATACAAATAGAAATAGTGGCATCTCCGTCTACCCCTAACACACACACACACACGTGTACACACATGCGCACAGACACACGTGTGCACACTGACTCGCGCACACAAGTGCGGACACACACTCACACGCACGCACAAACACGTCACACACACACACACTCACACACACGTCACACACATGCGCACAGACACACGTGTGCACACAGACTCGCGCACAGAAGTGCGAACACACACTCACACGCACGCACACACACGTCACACACTAGCACACACACACATGCACGCCGTGCGTTTGTTTGCACGCGTATGTGTGTGCGTTTGTAAATTGCTGATACTTGTATTAATGTGTCTTTCCGAGTGCCGCTTGTATGTCTCAACACCTGTGCATCTGTCTGTCTGTCTGTCTGTCTATCATTAATATAATTCAGCACCCTCACTCTGTCATTATACACGTCTCACTCCATAATTTCCTCCACCCCTCTTTCTCATCTCTCCATCTCCCTGCCCTTTCTTTCCCCCTCCTTTCCTCTCTCTCCATCTTCACTCCCTCCTTCTTTCCCCCTCTCATTTCCACCTGTCTGTAGATCAGGGTGACGGAGCGTGTGAGAAGGCTGGGTGTCCATTCCTTCATCCCTGAACCTCCTCATCCCTCCATCACCCCCATGACTCCATCACTGCTCCCCAGAGGCACTCCCAACTGAAGGTAAAGCCACCAATGTGCGGGGAGAACGGACCATTTCCTGTTTCCTGCTTCCTGTGTGCGCTTTTGTGTTTGATAATTTCTCTCCATTCTTTTGTGTGTGTGTCCCTGTGGCTGTATGTGTGTGTGTGTGAGTCTGTGCATGTTTGCATGTGTGTATGTGTGTGTGTGTGTGTGTGTGTGAGCATGAGTGTGTGAGCACCTGTGTGTATAAGCATGTGTGTGTGTATGTGTGTGTGTGTGTGTGTAAAAGTGTATTTTCAGCCTCTGTGTATCTGCAGGTTTCACATGCACAGGTTTCCTGCTCACAGTTCGTTTTCTCGCTTATGCCCAAGTGTTAATTAACAGAGGTGTCATTGCTGGCAAAGAGCCGAACGCTGCATTAAACGTCTCTCTCCTTCTCTCCTCTCCACTCTCTCCCTCTCTCTCTCCAATTCCCTCTCTCTTTCCATTATCTGCTTTTCCTCCTCTGCCCTCTATCCTCCATTCTTCGTTCTGCGACCCTGCGCTCCTCAAATTCCCCCTTCCTGGGGGGGGTTCTGTCACTCTCAGGCCTGTCAACACGGTCACTCCCAGCACCTAGAGCACCTTCTCTTTTATGGAGCGGACTCAACTTCCCAGAATGCCTCAGGAAACACTGCCCTGCACATCTGTGCCCTGTACAATAAGGTAACCCCTTCCCACACCCTCAAAGTAATAAACACTATCGAGGGAACATTGTACAATGCATGAATCTTGTAAATAACGCTAAAGATTCATATTTCTTGACAGCCTGCTTTCATACGTGAATTGAGTTACTCAATAAACTTTTAAATAATCAAACTCAGAAACTACTCAGAGTTACTGTTAACAAACCGTACAGAACTCCAGATTCTCGCAACAAGTCTCACAGACCATTAAGTATTAAATATTGCTATTGCTAATCCGTGTCTCTGATTAATTAATGAGTTCCTGACTCATGGTGACATGTTTATGAATTGTCTTGTTGTTCCTTTGTCTGCTTCTCCTGGCTGCTGGGTTCATTCAGGAAAGCTGTGCGCGTATTCTGCTCTATAGAGGTGCCAACAAGGACACAAAGAACAACAGCGGACAAACTCCTTTCCAGGTAACGTGTGCATGCTAGCTACACAACCTGGCTAACATTTTGATTTTGCTACGTGGATATATGACAGGGACTTTTTAAAATACCAAAAATGTTTGGTATTTTTGTTGTGTCTTTCAACAGTGTTTATTATGACATGTAAGCCTTACGTGGTCTAATTGGTAGGAGGCTTTATGCAATAACAGGGATATGTGTGGACTATAGTCCATGTGTATGAGTATCCAATCACTGTATCTTAATTAATTTTAATTAGTTGCAGTCAGAAGCTGTTTGTTGGAATGAAGGCTTTTACTCTGCTCGAGCTGTGCTGTGAAGGGGCCATATGGCATCCTCTCAGGCCAAAGGGGAGTTCTCTGTGTATTAGAGTAATTCCTCTTGGCACCGCCCTTCTGGTTTGTTTTGGGGTTTGTTTTTGCCAGTTACTCCACTGCCATTGTTTCATTGTTGATGAATTAGACATTCACAATTGTGTCAATGCATGATGTGTGGGTCATATTCTGCATCTGCCTAGTTTTTGCTGCTCAGGGTGTGTTTTGGCTTTGCAGGTTGTGTTACTCAGCCCAGGATGTGTTTTTCAGTCCAGGGTGTGTTTTGGCTGATTAGGGTGTGTCTCTCAGCTCAGGGTGTGCTTTGGCTGATTAAGATGTGTTTATCAACCCAGGGTGTGTCTTTGAGCCCAGGGTGTGCTTTGGCTGCTCAGGGTGTGTTTTCCAGCTCAGGGTGTGCTTTTCCTCTGCGTCTCTTGCTGCCCTTGTGATGCTCTCCTTCCACAGCTTCTCGCCGGACACTCAGTAACAAGCTTGCAAGAAGGTTATTTTTGAACCGTCACATTGGTAGTTGACTCATCCAAATTTTGGCCGGTGAAATCAGATGCTGAACGTGAGAAACATTTTTCTGATATTTTAAAAACTTACTCGGCATTGAGGTGCTCATAGTTTATTATTAATATTATACATTATAGCTGCTAATAGCCACCTGACACCCTACATAACTAAAGGGTTAAGCAAACTGTGCAGACTAAGAATATCATCTAAAACAGTAGTAAGGTCTTTAATCGCCATTATCAAGTCCAATTTCTAATTGCACCACGTTGAAATTATATCCACTTAACCAACTGTGCCGCTATACAAAAAAGTGTTGGATCAACTAGATATTGTACAATAAACGGGTGTGCAATTATCCATTATGCGGAATGAATTTTCTCTTCGCTAATTTACAAACGGTGGCAGAGAGAGAGGGGATCGAACTGCCAGCTGGAAAAGAAGTGTTTGTACTGATTTTCTGTAATTTAGTGTGTGTGTGTGTGTGTGTGTGTGTGTGAGTGTGTACAATGAAGGTACATCAACACAATGACCTGTATTCAACTTAAAGTCTGTCTTACAAGTAAAGACAAGCACTACCCTTTCATTCAAATCAGTTTGGCAAGTTAGTCTTCATGATTGTGGAACTCAATGCATGCTTTTGTGCAGAAAAGCTGTTTCACTAAATTTTGTCTATCTCCAGTCTGTACCTACTAATCTAATCAATATGGGTCTGTTTATCGTGTATGTTACTCTAAAATGTCTGGAGAAGTGTTTAAAAAAATGTGTGCATGTTGGCGTGAGTGTCAGTTTCCCCTTTACATTCAACATATGTTGCAGTGTGTGTGTGCGTGTGTGCGTGTGTGTGTGTACATGTATGTGTGTGTGTGTGTGTGTGTGTGTGTGTGCATGCGCTTGTTTTTCAGGTTGCTGTAATGTCTGGCCATTTTGAACTGGGAGAGGTCATTAAAAACCACCGTGAATCAGATGTAGGTAAGTCTTATGCCTGTTGTGTGAGTGAGTGCGTGTGTGTGTGTGAGAGAGAGAGAGAGAGAGGGGAAAGACTTGCTATACTAGGTTTGCATGCATGTCTGTCTGTGCCTGTGTACCACAGTAGTTTTTTAGTCACTGGTATATGTCTGTTACGTAAATATATACTTCTTGTAGTACACACACTAGGGCTGCACCAGTTAACATAGAAATCAACCAAGGTTTTGATCACCAACAAACATTAGATAATCAGTCTGACTTTTTAACCCATGTCCACAGCTTCATAAATAACCCACCCTCACCAGACCTTTGTGATAAAGCCTGAGCTTGAACTCTGAACTCTGTAGCACAGTGGGTAAGGAACTGGGCTTGTAACCGAAAGGTCGCAGGTTCGATTCCCGGGTAGGACACTTCCGTTGTACCCTTGAGCAAGGTACATAACCGAAATTGCTTCAGTATATATCTGGCTGTATAAATGGATACAATGTAAAATGCTATGTAAAAGTTGTGTAAGTCGCTCTGGATAAGAGCGTCTGCTAAATGCCTGTAATGTAATGTAATCTATGAATCAATTAATAACTGTTTACCTAACTTCACAGTCTAAAGAGATTGTATTTCGTCAGTCTACACCATTCATTTTTCTGCGAAACACATAATAATACATATTTCTTTGTCCTAATAGATCTGTGGAGCTTAACTTTGATTATGACTTCTTATTTCATAACTGCAGGGTTAAAAAAGAGTCATAAGAGTCTTTTTACCCTGACGGTGTAGCACTTTTATAAAAATATAAGAAAATGAATGATTAACTTTTTCTAATGGTAGGGCCACTCCAGGAAAAGTAATCAAATTCCATGCTGAAAAAAATAAATTTCAGAGGCTTTCACTGCTGTTAAACTCAGGATCAGGTCATTTTGACCCAGACAGCAACAGGAGGGTTAATTAGGGTGCTATGCAGGTGCTATTATGTGGAGAAAGAAAGTAGAACAAAAGAATCTGGATTGTTAAATCTGCACTATTTACATGGATATTTTAGTTATAGACAAAGAGAGAACTTGCCCTTAAAAAAAGCTTTTGTGTACGAGTCATGTAGCTAGTTTACAGTCTCACCTGCAATCAAAGCATAATTTCATATCTACCATTAGTGACCCAGACAAACATGGTGATCGCCTAACTTCCAATGACCCATCTGACCTGTAAGGTTCAACAAACGACTCTACACAGTAAAATGTCCAGTGTTAACCGAGTACATACGAGTCCATATGTACTCCGTAGGAGTTGATTTAACTTTTAAACAATTTAAAATTAAAATTTAACATTTTACTGTGTAGGTTTCAAGTCAACAGCATCAAGAGCAAAGGTACTTACCCACATAATTGCAGCTTGGATTGGATCAAATGGCCAGCCTGATAACATGGTTGAGTACTAGGGGTTAGAAGCAGTCCGACGGCTATCATTAACCGGTTTAAGTTCCCCAATGAATTGCCAAAGAATTGAACTAAATAAAAATACACAATAATCTTCATAATGTACTCATGTACTCTTCATTACAGTATATGAGAACTCTAGACTGCAGCTTGCATGACCTCAGTGTTTCGTCTGTCTAGGCTGTGATATATTTCGTTTGATCGTATTTTTATTTGCTCTACGGCTTTGTGCGGTTGTTAATGTTGTCTGCGTAAAAATCCTTAACTTAACATCATACATTTTAACACCATATTTAATTTTTCTCTCTTTTTCCTTCCGTCCGTTTGTCCATTTCTCTCTCTCTCTCTTTCTCTCTCTCTCAGTGCCCTTTCTGGAGTCCCCCAAATATGCCCCCCTGCGGCGAGAGAGCGCTCGAACCCTGGCCCTGCCCCACCCCCACCCCTTCCTCCGTGCCAACAGCGACAACAGCATGAACCTGCCCGACTGGATGGCCTTTCCTAATGCCCCCAGCAGCAACATAGTGTCTGTGCAGGTAGGCCCCCCCCGCTCTACCCATGCTGCGCTCTGCGGGGTCTACAGGTACTTCATTAACACAGAAATGATACCAGTGCACTGCTAAAGCACATAGCGGAAATACAAAAGGACGATCACTGAACGCTGTTAATAACGGCAACCGTAACATTAAGACTAGCCTTGTGAGCCAGTCTCTTTTTTCACTTTGTTTGTTCAACAGAGCCTGGCCGATGCCTTGATGTTCTAGGCATAAACGAAGGAGGCAAATTCCCGGGATAGTTGCATTTTCCCAACCAAGTGTTCTGGCCAGACGTGGTCTGAAATGTGCACCAGAAAACATTACCGGAGGCAAACTTTTCCACAGACCCGCATCAGTTCGCCACTCTTTGGGGAAGATGATTGTATTGATTGTAACGGGCAAACAATCAAAACCATTGCTTCTTCTGGCCATTTTCTGGGTATTTATTTGATAGCAGACTGCATACCGTAGGCCACGCTTGAAAAATAAAACTTTTGCCAAATCCTGCAGGCAAGCAAGCGAGTACATCTCTGTTCGATAACAGCGAATCCAAACATATGCGCTGAAGGTCCTTTAACGAAGTCACGCCATGTATTTGGCAAGTCTGTGATATAACAGAATTAAAATATTCTTCGAATGTGTCCATAATTCTGTTTTTAGCAGATAATTTGGGTTAGCTCGATAGCTTTGTCCGTTTCGCTGGTGTGTTTCAGTCGGGACTTAGATTGCAGCACACACAGAACGGGGGGGGGGGGGCGGAGATAGAACCGGCAGACAGTTCGATTAACCAATAGGGAAGCTGCCGCTGGCTCCCAGCGGCAGAGGCTCCTCCCTTTTGCCCCAGGAAGTACATGCGTTCGTCCAGACTACATTAAGACTAAAAACAACAAAATAATAACAAAAATTATCAAATGTTGTAAAAATGTTAATGTTGATGTTGATGAAATATATAAGGAAATACATAAGAATAAACACGAAGACATTATTATTATTATTATTATGATGATGAGTATGATGAGTATGATGATGATGAATATTATTATTATTATTATTATTATTATTATTATTATTAATGTTATTATTTTTATAATAATATAATATTATTATTATTATGATGATGATGATGATGATGATTATTATTATTATGATAACGATGATGATGAATATTATTATTATTATTATTATTATTATTACTATTATTATTATTAACAGAGAAAATTAACCCCCCCCTCCCCCCCCCCAGGGGTATAAGCCCACTGGGACCCTGCGCAGCTCCAGCAGCCCCCGGGGGGCTCGCACCCGCTCCCCGTCCCGCGGGAGGGTTGGGGAGAGGGAGGACAGGAGCCGGCAGCCTCGGCCGAGGCAGGGGTGAGGGGCAGCCTTCTGCCTGACGTTTCTCAAAAATGAGTTATTAATATGAGAATGCTTTCTACCGGAAATACACCCTCAGTCTGCTACACCCTCTCTGCTGTACGCTCAATCTGCTCCATCCTCTATTACACACCCTCTCTGCTACACCCACCATCTGCTACAACCTCCCTGCCACAGCTTCCCTTTTCTACACCCTCAATCTTCTACAACCTCTCTGCTACACCCTCCCTCTGTTCTTCGGCCCTGTCTCGACCTACACTCTCATCTCTATAATAAATGAGGCAACCCCCTCACCACCTCTCCCCTCTCTGTGTCCCGTCGTGGGCAGGTCGGGCTCGGGCGCTAGTACAGGAACGACGGGGGGTCAGCGGCGGCGCCTGTACAGCGCTGTCCCGGGACGGGTGTTTGTGGCAACGCGATCCCACACTGCTCAGGGGGAGAGAGAGCTCAGCCTAAACAGGGGCGACAAAGTCAAAGGTGAGGGAGCAGGAGAGCGGTGCTTTCACACAGACACAGCACACAGCACGATAACACACTACAGACAGCACAGCATGATAACACACTACGCACAGCACGATAACACACTACACACAGCACAGCATGATAACACACTACGCACAGCACAGCATGATAACACACTACGCACAGCACGATAACACACTACACACAGCACAGCATGATAACACACTACACCCAGCACAGCACGATAACACACTACACACAGTACAATAACACACTACACACAGCACGATAACACACTACACACAGCACAGCATGATAACACACTACACACAGTACAATAACACACTACACACAGCACGATAACACACTACAAAGTACGATAACACACAGCACAGCACAATAACACACTACACCACAGCACAGCACGATAACACACTACACACAGCACAGCACGATAACAAACTACACACAGCACAGCACGATAACACACTACACACACCATGGCACAATAACACACTACACACAGCTCAGCACAATAACACGCTACACCACAGCACAGCACGATAACACACTACACACAGCACAGCACAATAACACACTACACACACCATGGCACAATAACACACTACACACAGCTCAGCACAATAACACGCTACACCACAGCACAGCACGATAACACACTACACACACCATGGCACAATAACACACTACACACAGAACCTCTGCCATAAAGGCAAATACGTGAAATGAAACCCTAAACCACTGCAGTCCAGCGATACTGTTTTGGGAGGGGCTCTGTGTTTGTATTAATTTGATCATGTTTTCGGCTGTGACCGTAGTGACACGCCTCTCTCTCTCTCTCTCTCTCTCTCTCTCTCTCTCTGTCTGACCCCTCCCCTGGCAGTGCTGAGTGTGGGCGAGGGGGGCTTCTGGGAGGGGACGGTGAAGGGCCGGACCGGCTGGTTCCCCTCCGAGTGCGTGGAGGAGGTGGCCGCGCGCAGCCAGGACAGCCGCTCAGGTGAGGCACACGGGTGCCGTCGCGCGCCTCCGCCGGAACCTTCCGGAAACACACCGCGAGCCCGCGGGGGAACGGCAAGGCGTCCCGCGTTCGGGGGCGGAACTCGGCTAGCCGCCGCCGCCGACGGGGGTCGAGGGAGCGTTCGGGAAAAGCGAAGGAAACGGGGGAGAGTTTCGAGAAGCCGCCTTCTCCGTTCTGTCCCGCTAGCTCGAACGCGTGCAGCCGAGTCGACAGCTAGACCTGGCGCCGGATCGCGGGTTCAGGCGACGCTACGCGCGAGATGCTAATTCCGTCCTGTTTCTGCGTTGTAGACAGCCGCAGCGAGAAAGCCAAGAGGCTCTTCCGCCACTACACCGTCGGATCGTACGACAGCTTCGACGCCCCCAGGTAAGGACTGGTTTTTTCCCTACGTGCGGGCGCCCGGGATGCTGGCGAACTCGCCATCGCTAAGCTAGGCTAACCGTGTGACCTGGGCTGTGTTGAGCTATATCGGGCCGCGCAGACTGAGGTCCTGTGCGGGCATGTGGCCGGTGATGTGCGATGGGTACGTGGTCAGGCTGGTGTCCAGGGTTAACTGTCCTCCTCTTCAGCAGAAATGGCTTCACCTGAAGGCTAGCGTACACCCGGTTTAGTGCTGGGTCTTCCCTGCGGCATCCACTATAATGTGTGCTTTAGCCCCTGGGCTCACTTTAAGTGGGGTTGTACCCTTGGACTGGATGGATCCAGCTGGTTTCATACGCATCTTGACGTCAATGGTGTTTTTCAGCTCTATTTCATCACCAAGGGTGCAAGAAATACATTTATAGGTTTCTGCTGCTTTAATTCAGTTTCACAGCTTTTAAGAAATTCAATTTGTAAAATGTTCTTGGCGAAGGCAGTGAGACTGATGTGTTCTGTAGTGACACTGATGTGTTCTGCAATGAGATTGATGTGTTCTACAGTGAGACTGATGTGGTCTACAGTGAGACTGATGTTTTCTACAATGAGACTGATGTCTTCTGCAATGAGACTGATGTGTTCTGCAGTCAGGCTGATGTGTTCCTTAGTGAGACTGATGTGTTTTGCAGTGAGGCTGATTTCTGACTCCTGAATCTTGGATGCGTGGAAACTTTGTGGCTCTCTATGACCCCAGCAGATCACATGTTGGACTGAACTATATACGCGGGGCTTGATTGGTTGATTTTGATGTTTTGTGTGATTCCTTATTGCATTTTAATTTTTTGTTCATTGCCATTCTAAGATATTCCAGCAGTTTTGGGACTCATGTTACAGGCTGGACGTGCAATATTTCATTATTTCCCTTCCCCTTGATGTCTTATAGAGCCCATTACATCCCAGCAAGGTCTGGGGACGGACTCCGTATGACCCTGCTCAGCTTATCTTGCTCTTCGTCTATCTTAGTTTTTTAACGGGCTTGATTGCCCATACCTGGAATCAGAAATCGAAAGTTTTCCCTTGCTGTCCTCTACATGTTGCTATGTGGAGTCCCTCTAGGTAAGGTAGTAGTGATGTGGGTCATTTTTTCAGTTTCAAAGCCTAGAGCACTGGCTTCCAGACGGTTGTCCAGTTCTTGCTCTCACCCCCAATTTGGGCCCAGAGAATAATTAATTAGAGGAAGGGACTCGAATGGAGAGCGATGCTCCCATGGGGCGGGGTCAGTCATAACGCATTACAGTGTAGTATAACGGCTAAGGAGTTGGTCTTGTAACCTGAAGGTCGCAGGCTCGATTCCCCGAGATGGACACTGCCGTTGTACCCTTGAGCGAAAGTACTTAACCTGCGTTGCTCCAGTATAAATCCAGCTGTATGATTGGATACAATGTAAGTCGCTCTGGATAAGAGCGTCTGCTAAATGTCTGTAAACTAAAACTATGACACATAAGTCTCTGCATCCGAGGAGGGGACCAATCACGCCTCCCATTGCCGAACAATTTATATTCACACTTAACCGCTCTTATTTTCGGCAAGAACCCTTCGGCGCATGCCGTTGGCGAAACCGCAGCAGATGTGGGTCTTGTTTCACAAACTGAGGCTCGGAGTGGATCGGGACCGTCCCGCTCGGACGCTGACCCTCCTCCTCGCCTAGGTGGGAACGACAGAATTTAAACATGCAGTGAAACATTCGGCTGTTGGACTGCACCCGCCCTGGTGTAAAGATTAGCCTGTCATTTTGAGTCACCAGCTCGATTACGAAAATCATTTTCACACATTCAAAAGCGCAAAATAAGTAACATTTGCATTACAAGCTAGTAAGATAGCGGTCAACAATTATCTAGAAGTGGCTTTTGATCTATTATTTGACTCCGAGGAAGACGTGGAAACGTCAGTCCTACCCTGCTCATTGAAACTGTGTCTTTTGCCCTGAGCAGACCTGGGTCAAATACGTATTTGTTTTGGATTCAAATACTTTTCTACGCTTTACTGATCTTGTCTGGTGTATTGGAACCAATGAAATACTCTCAAAAAATTGCAAACCCCACCTTCTGGTCATACTGTAAGGCTCAATTACACCAGGCTAGATCAATAGAGCACAGAAAAGCATTTGAATCCAAAACAAATGCGTATTTGACCCAGCCCTGGGCCCTGAGCAATGCGTTCCGTGCTCCAGCGTTCCTTACTTTGGGCCAGTCCTCGTGAAGTGCTCGTGTTGACTAGTTTTTCCGCTCTGGCTTTTAATCAAATTAGGGAATCGTATCCTCCGGCAGAAGCGTTTCCATGTTAACAGCTGGCTCTAGCCTTCCCAATTATGTAATTGTATTTAACCGCATTTAATCCTCATTGTTTCATTATTGTCTCATTGTCATGGTACTTTCCCATCGTTGCATTGTTGTCCAATTACTCTCCCAAAAGCTGTTTTTACCATCCTCCCTGCCCCTTTCAGAACTCTCTTCCTCTCTTTATCACTGTTACCCCCCTCTCCCTGTTTGTCGCTATATCTGTCTTCCCCCCTCTAATTTTTAATTTTCTCTCTAACACTCTCTCACCCCCATGGTGACTCCATCTGTATGTTCCAGAAAGGAGGTCAGGTAGTGAAGGGCACTGGGGGGAGAGAGAGTGAGAGGGTGCAAAAGAGAGAGAGAGATAGAGATAGAGGAGAGAGAGGGAGGAGAGAGAGCGGAAAAGAGAGAGAGAGAGGTACAAGGTTCAACACTAAGAATGTTTCTGAGATGCACCTCCGGTGTCTCTACCAGCATTGTTGGCTCGTGGAGCCACCTGCTCTTTCTCTGACTTTGCAGTAGGAGGTGGTGGGGGGGGCAGCCTCCATCCAGGAGGACCTATTTCTAAACCCACAACTTGGCTATCTAGGCTTAAACCCTATGTCCTACTGTGCATGTTGACATGAACAATGCTGTCACAAAATTGTAACTCTGAAATATATTTATGAATCCATTTTCTTGTCAACATATGACAATATATGTACTCAGTGTATCCTGTATGTACTGAGAGCAGCAGTGAGGAGGGTGGGGGGTGAGTTGGTCAGTGGCAGGTTTGAACACGGCTGTCCCACTATTACACACTTTACAGAGAGAGACCTGCTATAGGTACTGTGCAGCACTTTACAGAGAGAGACCTGCTATAAGTACTGTGCAGCACTTTACAGAGAGAGACCTGCTATAGGTACTGTGCTGCACTTTACAGAGAGAGACCTGCTATAGGTACTGTGCTGCACTTTACAGAGAGAGACCTGCTATAGGTACTGTGCAGCACTTTACAGAGAGAGAGCTGCTATAGGTACTGTGCTGCACTTTACAGAGAGAGACCTGCTATAAGTACTGTGCAGCACTTTACAGAGAGAGACCTGCTATAGGTACTGTGCTGCACTTTACAGAGAGAGACCTGCTATAGGTACTGTGCTGCACTTTACAGAGAGAGACCTGCTATAGGTACTGTGCAGCACTTTACAGAGAGAGACCTGCTATAGGTACTGTGCAGCACTTTACAGAGAGAGAGCTGCTATAGGTACTGTGCAGCACTTTACAGAGAGAGACCTGCTATAGGTACTGTGCTGCACTTTACAGAGAGAGACCTGCTATAGGTACTGTGCAGCACTTTACAGAGAGAGACCTGCTATAGTTACTGTGCTGCACTTTACAGAGAAGGATTTACAATTCCAAGAAGTGCAGGTCACACTAGATGACAAAAATGCCAAATTCCTGCACCTCATTCTTCAACTTTTTCATTCTATCCTCTGGAACTTTCCCTCTCTTTCCTCTTAGCCTGTCGTTGCCAGCCTCTCCTCTAGCTCTCTTTCCTGCCCTTCATCCGTTCCACCCTTCCGCTACTCGTGCTTTCCCAAATTTTAAAATCCCATTCTAACAGCCGCCAGATGCTCGCAATTGTTTAGTCAAAAGGATATTAATGCTGTAATGACTAGCTGTGTTGAAAATGTATTTATTTTAAAAAATTTATAAAATTCTAACAGAAGTCAGGTTAGTCAGGTTAAAGATACTAATAAAACCAGGGGTTGGGGTTTGCATGGGACTTGGTATCTTGTTGCCGAGTGACCGTATGCGTCCCCCTGCACCCCCCTCCCCCCTTCCCCCCACCCCCACCCCCCACCCCCCCAGGCACATGGCAGAATTTCTGGTGCAGCCATCTGTGAAAATGAGAACCAGGAAGTACTCGTCCTCTCTTCACATCATTCAGGAGACAGGAGCTGTTTAGGACTCTCTCTATCTCTCTCACACACGCACACACACTCACATTCACACAAACACACTTATACACACATACATGCACAAACACACTCACATACAAACACACACCTTCAGACACACATACATACACACACGCGCTCTCACATTCATACACACACACACACACACACACACACACATACGCTCACACACACTCAGACACATACATACACACACATAGTCTCACATGCGTACACACAAATACATACACTCACACACGCACACATATGCACAAACACACTCACATACCAAAACACACCTACACACACTCAGACACACATACATACACACACACACTCACACTCTCACATGCATACACACACACACACGTGCACTCACACACACACATACACACACACCCCCCACACACACACATGCATCCAGAGCACTATAGCATAGCATTCAGAAAGACTGACAGAAACAGAGGAGAAATGGACAGTCTGCATTAACAGCAGTAAGCGGAATAGGTAGCAAATGAGAAAGGGAGAGGGAGAGCGAGGGAGAAAGAGGGAGGGAGAAGGAGAGAGGGAGAAAGAGAGATAGGGTGAAAGAGAGAGCTGACAGAAGGAAACACTGACACACAGGGACGCCAGGATTGACAGAGATGATGTGAGTGCTTCTTTCTCTCTCTGTCCCCCACTCTCTCCTTCTCTCTGTTTGTCTCTCTCTGTCCCTCTCTCTCTCTCTGCTGACCTCATCCCTGCGTTCTCTCTCCCTCTGTCTGCGTAGCTGCACCAGTGCCTTCCGCTTCCCTCTCTCATTCTCTTCCCCTCCCGCCCCTCTCCCTCTCTCCATCCTTTCATTCATGCCGTCCTTCCGCTTTGTTATGAGGGGGGGTTGACGAACATGTGGAAAGGAGGTGAGAGGGATTTAAAGAGGAGAACGAGAAGAGAGGGGTTCAAAGAGGAGAACGAGAAGAGAGGGATTCAGAGAGGAGGAATAAGAACAGAGGGATTCAGAGAGGAGGAATAAGAACAGAGGGATTCAGAGAGGAGGAATGAGAACAGAAGGATTCAGTGAGAAGAGAGGAATTTAGAGGGAAGAGAGAAATTCAGAGAGGAGGAACTAGAAGAGGGGGATTCAAAGAGGAGAATGAGAAGAGAGGGATTCAGTGGGGAGGAATGACACCTGGGCTCCAGCAATGGAAAGAACAGAGGAACAGGCAAACAAGGGGTAACAGAGGGACAAGAGGTGGGAAATGGGAGATGAAAGGATGAAATTAAGGGACTGATGGAGGTGAAGGGATGAGAGAGAGGTGAAGTGATGAAACCGCAGAGTTAGAGGATGGAGGGAAGAAAGCAAAGAAAGAGAAAAGAATAGCTGCTGCAGTAGTAGTAGTAGTAATGGTAGTAGTAGTAGTAGCAGTAGCAGTTAGTAGTAGTAGTAATAATAGTGTTGTTGCTACAGTGTATAACATTTAGTGAGAATTATGACTAATGTGTTCATGATAATATGTATTTCTGTATAAACTGACTATGTTTACATGTGTATTTCATCCTAGTGCTAAGCATTTTTAATTAGGGGGGGGCACATGTAGAGAGAGTATGTAGGGAGGATAAGTGTAATATTCAGAAGAACGGAAAAGGTAAAAACAATCATGGAACTGAATTAAAAACAAAAGAGCTATATAAATATATATTATTTCATATGAAATCAATGAAATATATTTGCTTACTTGCTGATTTATCATGCAATTTCATTACAGCTATCATAACTATTTCATGTTATTTGCCTATTGTGGTTCTTACAGTATATGCCTGTATATTAGTGTAGTAATAATTATTTCAGTTTACTTCCTGTATCTCATAACTATGACACAATAATTTTCATGCATCTTTATCATCGCACATTCCTAATAAAGCAAAGTGCATCATGCAGCGTCGTAATGAAACGAATCCGTGTTCCGTGTTCGCTTCCCATTTCCATCCTTTCCAGCGTAATGACATTTGTCTGCGTCCTTCCCTTTTCCACGGTGTGACACGCGCAATTACCGGCGACACGTTGGCGATGCGTTCATCGCCGAGGGTTACCTGTCTGTAACCGAGGCCACGCGTCATCACCGAGCCTCTGTCCTCCCTCAGTTTAACATTAAACCCAGCTTCCGAGCGTTTCCCTCACCCTCGGCCATCTCTTTACAAATCGTCCGTCTTTGATAATCGTGTCCGTCGTTTGGCGCGAGGTCAGTATTAGCTTCTTTTTGTGGTTTGAGTTGCTGAGGCTGTTCCTCCTCCCCCACCCCCCCCTGCGGGGAGGTGGTACGCTCCGCTCTCTCACGAGCGGAGCAGAAGAGCGGAGCATTCCAAACGGAACGAGGGGGGGGGTCCCGGCTGAAAGGGGAGCGCGTCGGTTTTTTATGAATGGGCGAGCGGTGACAGAGGCGGGGGAGCGGGTCCGTCACTCGGCTGACGGAGCGGAGAGGCGCGGCGCGGGCGGGCCGGCGTCCTGTGGGTCCGGCGGCGGCGCGGCGCGGAGTAGCGGAGCCGGCGCTGCGGTTTGCAGTCCGTGCGACGCACGCGCGCGCTAGCCTTTTATCCCCCCTGAAACGATTTCATGCGTGGGTTCCTGTGTGTGTGTGTGTGTGTGTAAGCGTGTCTGAGTGGGAGTCTATGAAGGTGCGTGTGTGTGAGTGGGCGTGTATGAATGTGTGTGTGTGTGTGTGTGTGTGTGTGAGTGTGTGTGTGTGTGTGCGTATCTGTGTGTGTGTGTGTGTGTATACGTACACACAGACGCAATGAGGGGTGGGGGCGGGGGGGGGGTGGAGCACCAGCTGTTTGTATTCTGTACGGGTGTCTGGCTATTAGACCGTTTGCGAACGAGCCCCATCACCCCAGGCCAGCCCCCCCCCCCACCCCCCCACCCCCTGACTCCCACACTGTCAAAATTACATCACATTCTTCCTCCGTTTTTTTATGTTAAACCTTTCTCCACCTCCCCCCTCGCTTGCACAAACACTCCCTCCTTTTCTCTCTCTCTCTCTGCCTCTCTTGCTGTCGCAGTCAGAGCGCACCGTCTCTCTCCCTCTCCCTCTCTCTCTCTCTTTCTTTCTCTCTCTCTCTCGATCCCTCTCTCTCTTTTTCTCTCTCTCTCCCTGTCTCTGTCAAGTATGAAGGGTCTGGGAGCGCCAGGCCCTTGCACTCTCGCTCTCTCTCTCTCCGTCTCTCTCTCCTCCTCTCCTCCTCTCTCGCGGCTCTCCCTGGCTGTTCTCTCGCTGGAAGACGAGGAGGAGGAGGGAGAGGAGGGAGAGGAGGGAGAGGAGGAGGAGGAGGAGGCGGCGGCGGCGGAGGGGGGGAAATGGCGATGGGGGGAAGCGGAGAGGAGGATCTCTCTCTCTCTCTCTCCCTCTCTTCTTCGTGGCCGTCCCTGGGCCCCCAGAACAGGAGCGTGTGGTTCATTTACAGGTAGCGGCTGTTTTTCTTCTCTACGGAGGGAGAGGAGGAGGGGAGGGGGGGGGAGGAAGAGCGGGAGAGGCGAGGACGCAGTTGCATGCGCACGAACGCAGACTGACTGATGGACGGATAGGAAGGCGTGCACAGACTGAAGGGATGCATGGTAATGTGTGTGTGCGTGTGTGTGTGTGTGTATGCATGTGTGTCTGTGTGTATGTGTGTGTGTGCGTGCGTGCGCGTGTGTGTGCGTCAGCATGTAATGTCAGCCTTTGCGAAGCATTCGGTTAGGGGAAGCAGAGGTTTGCTGATTCTGTTTGCTTGGTATAGAGTGTGTGCGTGTACGTGCTTGCACATATGTGTGTGTGCGTGTGTGTGCTTGTGAGTGTGTGTGTGTGTGTGTGTGTGTGAGAGAGAGAATGTGTGTGCTTGTGTATGCTTATGAATGAGTGACTATATGTGCCTGTGATTGTGTATGTGCATGTTTATACTTGTGCATGTGTGAGTGTATATGTGTGCGCGCGTGCGTACGTGCGTGTGTGTGTGTGTATGTGTGTGAGTGTGTTTGTGTGTATTTGTGTGAGAGCATGTAATGTCAGCTTTAACAAAGCATTCAGTTAGGGCAATCTGAGGTTTGCTGATTATGTTTGCAAAGTCTAGTGTGTGTGTATGTGCGTGTGCGTGTGCGTGTTTGTGTGTATGTGCTTTTACATATGTCTGTGCATGTATGTGCTTGTGAATGAGTGACTGTGTTTGTGTGTGCGCGCTTGTGTGTATGTGTGTATATATGTGTGTGTGTATGTGTGTATATGTGTGTGTGTGTGTGTGTTTGTGTGTATGTATGTGTGTGTGTGTGTTTGTGTGCTTTGTGAGTCATTACTGAGAATGAATGCGGTAGACCGTCAAACAAACTCGTAGTGTAGTTTCCCTGTGTCACTGTGTAAACAGTCTTTATAACAGGTCTGTATGTAGTTTCCCTGTGTTAACACTAGGTCTTGTGTAAACAGGTCTGTATGTAGTTTCCCTGTGTTAAACAGGTCTGTGTGTAACAGTCTTATTTTCCCTGTGTAAACTGGTCTGTGTGTATAACAGGTCTGTATGTAGTTTCCCTGTGTTAAACAGGTCTGTATGTAGTTTCCCTGTGTTAAACAGGTCTGTGTGTATTACAGGTCTGTATGTAGTTTCCCTGTGTTAAACAGGTCTGTATGTAGTTTCCCTGTGTTAAACAGGTCTGTGTGTATAACAGGTCTGTATGTAGTTTCCCTGTGTATAACAGGTCTGTATGTATAACAGGTCTGTATGTAGTTTCCCTGTGTATAACAGGTCTGTATGTATAACAGGTCTGTATGTAGTTTCCCTGTGTATAACAGGTCTGTATGTATAACAGGTCTGTATGTAGTTTCCCTGTGTATAACAGGTCTGTATGTATAACAGGTCTGTATGTAGTTTCCCTGTGTATAACAGGTCTGTATGTAGTTTCCCTGTGTTAAACAGGTCTGTATGTAGTTTCCCTGTGTTAAACAGGTCTGTATGTATAACAGGTCTGTATGTAGTTTCCCTGTGTTAAACAGGTCTGTATGTAGTTTCCCTGTGTTAAACAGGTCTGTGTGTATAACAGGTCTGTATGTAGTTTCCCTGTGTTAAACAGGTCTGTGTGTAGTTTCCCTGTGTTAAACTGGTCTGTGTGTATAACAGGTCTGTATGTAGTTTCCCTGTGTTAAACAGGTCTGTATGTAGTTTCCCTGTGTTAAACAGGTCTGTGTGTATTACAGGTCTGTATGTAGTTTCCCTGTGTTAAACAGGTCTGTATGTAGTTTCCCTGTGTTAAACAGGTCTGTGTGTATAACAGGTCTGTATGTATAACAGGTCTGTATGTAGTTTCCCTGTGTATAACAGGTCTGTATGTAGTTTCCCTGTGTTAAACAGGTCTGTATGTAGTTTCCCTGTGTATAACAGGTCTGTATGTATAACAGGTCTGTATGTAGTTTCCCTGTGTTAAACAGGTCTGTGTGTATAACAGGTCTGTATGTAGTTTCCCTGTGTATAACAGGTCTGTGTGTATAACAGGTCTGTATGTAGTTTCCCTGTGTATAACAGGTCTGTATGTAGTTTCCCTGTGTTAAACAGGTCTGTGTGTATAACAGGTCTGTATGTAGTTTCCCTGTGTATAACAGGTCTGTGTGTATAACAGGTCTGTATGTAGTTTCCCTGTGTATAACAGGTCTGTATGTAGTTTCCCTGTGTTAAACAGGTCTGTATGTATAACAGGTCTGTATGTAGTTTCCCTGTGTATAACAGGTCTGTATGTAGTTTCCCTGTGTTAAACAGGTCTGTATGTAGTTTCCCTGTGTTAAACAGGTCTGTATGTATAACAGGTCTGTAAGTGGTTTCTCTGTGTTAAACAGGTCTGTATGTAGTTTCCCTGTGTTAAACAGGTCTGTATGTATAACAGGTCTGTATGTAGTTTCCCTGTGTTAAACAGGTCTGTATGTAGTTTCCCTGTGTTAAACAGGTCTGTACGTAGTTTCCCTGTGTTAAACAGGTGTGTATGTATAACAGGTCTGTATGTAGTTTCCCTGTGTTAAACAGGTCTGTACGTAGTTTCCCTGTGTTAAACAGGTCTGTATGTATAACAGGTCTGTATGTAGTTTCCCTGTGTTAAACAGTTCTGTATGTAGTTTCCTTGTGTTAAACAGGTCTGTATGTAGTTTCCCTGTGTTAAACAGGTCTGTACGTAGTTTCCCTGTGTTAATCAGGTCTGTACGTATAACAGGTCTGTATGTAGTTTCCCTGTGTTAAACAGGTCTGTATGTATAACAGGTCTGTATGTAGTTTCCCTGTGTTAAACAGGTCTGTATGTATAACAGGTCTGTATGTAGTTTCCCTGTGTTAAACAGGTCTGTACGTATAACAGGTCTGTATGTAGTTTCCCTGTGTTAAACCGGTCTGTATGTATAACAGGTCTGTATGTAGTTTCCCTGTGTTAAACAGGTCTGTATGTATAACAGGTCTGTATGTAGTTTCCCTGTGTTAAACAGGTCTGTACGTATAACAGGTCTGTATGTTGTTTCCCTGTGTTAAACAGGTCTGTATGTAGTTTCCCTGTGTTAAACAGGTCTGTATGTATAACAGGTCTGTATGTAGATTCCCTGTGTATAACAGGTCTGTATGTAGTTTCCCTGTGTTAAACAGGTCTGTATGTAGTTTCCCTGTGTTAAACAGGTCTGTATGTATAACAGGTCTGTAAGTGGTTTCTCTGTGTTAAACAGGTCTGTATGTAGTTTCCCTGTGTTAAACAGGTCTGTATGTATAACAGGTCTGTATGTAGTTTCCCTGTGTTAAACAGGTCTGTATGTAGTTTCCCTGTGTTAAACAGGTCTGTACGTAGTTTCCCTGTGTTAAACAGGTCTGTATGTATAACAGGTCTGTATGTAGTTTCCCTGTGTTAAACAGGTCTGTATGTATAACAGGTCTGTACGTAGTTTCCCTGTGTTAAACAGGTCTGTATGTATAACAGGTCTGTATGTTGTTTCCCTGTGTTAAACAGGTCTGTATGTAGTTTCCCTGTGTTAAACAGGTCTGTATGTATAACAGGTTTGTACGTAGGTTCCCTGTGTTAAACAGGTCTGTATGTATAACAGGTCTGTATGTAGTTTCCCTGTGTTAAACAGGTCTGTATGTATAACAGGTCTGTATGTAGTTTCCCTGTGTTAAACAGGTCTGTATGTATCACAGGTCTGTATGTAGTTTCCCTGTGTTAAACAGGTCTGTATGTATAACAGGTCTGTCCGTGCTCTCCTCGCTGCTGCGCGGGGGTCTGGCGGTTAGCAGGCACGCTCGGCGTATGCAGCGCGTCTCGGGCATTATAAATAGACATAAACGACCGCGCTGGAGGCAGGGTAAGAGACTGCCGTGTGGCGCAGTGAGACGCGGGGGGGGGGGGGGAGAGCGCGGGCGGCTCTAAACCGGGCCCTAAACCGCCAGCCGTGCGAGCAACGGGCACGCTGGGCTACAGGAGAGCCCTATCGCCATTTCAGAGGTGTGCAGGGTGCGCTCGTGTTCGCAGGACCCGTGAGATTATCTCGCGGTTCACATTACGGTCCCAGCTTTGGGGTCTGAAATGAGGTGCAGGAACGTATCTGTCCATGGACGAAAATAAGGCCTAACAGAGGGTTGCTGTACAGTGTAAACTTGCGAAGGGTAAATGGTAAATGGACTGCATTTTATATAGCGCTTTTATCCAAAGCGCTTTACAATTGATGCCTCTCATTCACCAGAGCAGTTCTTCTGGGTTAGGTGTCTTGCTCAGGGACACTTCGACGCGCCCGGGGCGGGTTTCGAACCGGCAACCCTCCGACTGCCAGATAACCGCTCTGTCGCCCCCTACGGGTTGCCTTAAGACTGCGAAAGGGTTGCCTTAAGGGTTGCCTGTTCTATGCTTTTGTGGCGTACGTGGAATCTGCGGCATGGCGCGCAAAGAATTTGAAAGCGCGTGGTCAGTAACTGGTGCCCGCGTACGCTGCACAGACGATGATTGGTTGCTGACCGCCAAGCGTCACTCCACAGGGTCATGTGCGGTCAGTCTCACGGTTCTGGAATTTCAAAACAAACGGCCTGCCCCCGTGCCGCACGGCGCAGTCCATTTACCATTTACCCTTCGCAAGTTTACACTGTACAGCAACCCTCTGTTAGGCCTTATTTTCGTCCATGGACAGATACGTTCCTGCACCTCATTTCAGGCTGCGCAGGCTCACGGGCGGATTAGCGGTGTGCTTGTACAGCGCGTCGCAGCTGAGACGGTGACCGATCGCCTCGCGGTCGTGAGCGTAGCCGACTGCTCGCTACGGCACGCAAACCGACAACCCACCGCCTGCGAGACCAGCGCTCGGATTGGCTGAAAGACGAGGCCACCTGACGCCCCCTAGCGAAAGGAGCGAGGAACCGCTACGACCTTAGGCCAGTTTAGCTTAACGCTGTTTCACTGCTTTAGAGAAGTTCCACCTCTACTCAGATCCCAGTAATAACACTCGCCCAACGACAGCGAACTCATACGATCTCCGTTTGTGTGTTTTTCTGTGTCATTGATATCTGCCAGATGGTAAACGCCATATGATGGCCAGCTGTATGTGTTCCTGTCATTCAATTTCGAGTTGGAAAAAAAATCACAACATAAAAAAGGAAAATATAACCAGAACATATACAGCTTATTCAGAGTAGGACATCCAGAATAAGATGAAAGTCCAGATATGAGCATTCAGAATTAGGATATTCTGTTAATGTTCCAACTAACCACAGAATATTAAGTCAGTTAAGCCTAATATTTGAAATTCAGTAAATGTTTTCATAACACAAATAACCCCAGATATGAAAATGCATGTGGCTGTTTACTGAGCAAGTAACTAACTAGGCAGAGGCTATGGATGGGCGAGCGGTGACTGAGGTAGAGTACTCTGTCTCTCGCCTGACACCACCACATTAGCATTTGGAAAAACAGTGGGTAAGAAATGCTAATAACTTATTTTTGATATGCTCGAAGTGGTTCATGCCTCCACTACCTTCAAGTATTGACAGATGCTTTAGAATGACTTGTACACCTTATACATTTTTACATGCCATTTATTTGTACTTATATATTTTATAATGCACTATTCTCTCATGGTCTATAACTATGACCAGCTCCTTGGTGGAGAGTGAGGGTGCGTATGTCCAATATAGTAAGAGCACAGGTTTCATAGACTCTCCTGAGCTCCACTCTGCTTCTTATCTATTTGATGTTTCAGTTGGTAACAGGAAGTCCTGGTGCTGTTGTAGCACAGAACATCCCTCTGCCACAGATTTGTACTTAGTCACACTTTCTAATGGGAATTGTCGTGAAGTTTGGGTTAAGAATATGGAGCAGGGTATCTGGAAGTTTTATTTAATCTGTGGTACTGGCCAGCTTAACGATTAGCCTTTTGTATTTTTCTATGCGTCGCTGCCTGAGCAACTGCTCTCAGATTTGTTCCTAAATTCCTATCACAATAACTGTCAGATTGATTGATTTTGTCTGATTGATTGACTGCATAGCGTCAGACATCTCTGACCTGCTCCGGGTGAAACCAGAGGCCCTAAGCTCCGAGCTGAACTCCTACATTGCAAGTCAGTAGATAAGAGCGTCTGTTAAACGAACGCGATGCGGTGCGATGTAAACTGCAGAGATTCTGTGTGCTGAGACGCCAGCTCTAACGCTTTTGTCACAGCCAGGAATAATGAGCTATCATGTGCATCACACGTTTGCTTGTCCTTAAAACCGCGCTGCCTCTTTCTGCAGGAGGAGCATAGGGGCTGTGGGGTTGCTGGTTGGTTGGCTTCTCGGACAATTCGTGGGAGGTTAAGGGTTAGTTGACGCCGTGTGGTACTGGAATGCGGACTGTGCTGGTGCCAACTGTGGCCAGCAGACCTAAGTCCGAAGACGGTTTCCTCGGCCTGAATCCCCAGGATCGCTCCAGTCCTGTCGTTTGCTCAATGGTCATAGACTGCTTCAGCCCTGTTCCTCCCCTGCCCGTGCCTTGAGGCTGTCTGAAGCTCCAGATCCATCATCCGGCTCCTGTAAACTGCACTATTCTGTATAGACTATATCATTTGGTCTTCTATTATTCCTGTTAGCTTTCACCTCAGCTGTAACCTGCACAACCCATTTTATTTGCTGTCTGCTACTTTACACCAGACTGGCCAGTGGAGGATTGACTTACCCTCTTTAGTCGGGTTCTTCTCAAGATTTTTTCCCATTGGGGTGTTTTTTCTCGCCACTGTTTGAAGGTTTTCTCCCCACTGGGAGTTTTTTTTTACCTTATGTACATGCTATTTGGGGGTTCAGGCTTGGTGTTTGCTCTGCTTGCACTTTTTGCTCTGTCTCTTGCCTTGCTACTCTGTAAAGTGTCTTTATGACAGTAAAAAGCGCTATACAAATAAAATTGAATTTTAATTGAATTGAATTGAAACAGCCCTGCAGGGCCAAGCAGGCAAACTTTTGGGTGCTTGACTGACCAGCAGGGGTTTATCACCTGGTGGAAAAGAAAACCAGGGCTAGATCTGGATTCGAGGTCCAGATTTGAGTATTCATGCTGATGGAAGTCTTCCAATTGCGGGCCACTAACTGACTAACAAGTTTGTCCGTTGAGCTACTCTTGAAGTGCCTTTCTCTGACTCATGTCTGTGTGAGCCCAACTTGCGAACTGTGGTGTGATAAGCAGTCAGCCTTGGAGGAGAGCACATGCTCGTCTGAGCTGTCCCGTATCGACAGTGGAAGGTGTGATGAGCATTATTGGGCATTAACGATCTTCAGTTCCTGTTTGTTTCTGGGGCATTTTGCTTTCAGACTTGTCTACAATCAGGGAAATGTATGTCCAATCGGATTCAAGAACTTTTGTTAACTTTCTTGTGCATGAGCTAATGATGCAAAGACACACACCTGGTCAAGAAACAGCTGAGCAGCCAATTTCCCCATTACTTTTGTACCCCTGGAATGTATAAAATGGGCTGTAATTCCTACTTAGATAATGATGTAAATACCCTCAAATTATAGCTCACCTCAAATCCATGGTTTTATTTCCAATGTGCTGGAGTACAGGGCCAACACGACAAAAATTGTGTCACTGTCCAAATACTTGCGCACTGCACTGTAGATCTGGACAGTTCTGAAAACATTACTGCCATTTCTTCTTCACGGTGTTTTCAGTGACTAAACGATTACCAACATGGGGTGCTACTTTGGAACAATACATGTATCCTAAGTTTGGGGGGGGGCATTCTTGAAGTCATGAAGTAGACCAATCTCACGAGCAGATGTTGTGAGAATGTTCCAGAATGTTCAATGATGTTCCAGAATGCTCTTGATAAGTTTCATGTCCGCTGGGGAGGGTCATACTTCCTATGTGTGGCTCTGACTGACTACCTCCCTCTCTGTCTCACAGTGACTACATCATCAAGGAGAAGACGGTTCTTCTGCAGAAGAAAGACAATGAGGGGTTTGGCTTCGTGCTCCGCGGAGCTAAAGGTCAGTGGTCCTATTCGCTACTGTTTCTACGGTTTCTCTGAAAACACACTCTTTTTATGCTTATTGCCTTTTTTCTATGAAATTATTCTATTTCTGCAGAAAGAGATTGGCATAGCTGTTCTGCAGGTACTTGTGCTAACAATAAAGGTTAATAAACGATTCCTATCACCCTTCTGTTTTCATTTTTTGGAATAAAAGTTTTAAGGACAGGGCGAAAGCCGAGGAGGTTACAGATAGAGATGGAATCACAGAACAGAAAGTGCTTTGAGGGGAGCTGGGCCCCGGGCCTCATGGGGGATTTGTATATGGGTCAATATCCAGCTGCCTTACAGACTGCACTGCACGGTCTCCCGCCCCGGCTTCAGTTCTACCCATAATCCCCACGTTTTACCTCCCCTCCTTATTTCTCTATTTCTCTCTCTCTCCCTTCTTTCTCACCCTCACCTTCTCTCTCTCTCTCTCTCTCTCTCTCTCTCTCTAGCTCAGACCCCTATAGAAGAGTTTACTCCCACCCCAGCCTTCCCTGCTCTGCAGTACCTTGAATCAGTCGATGAAGGGGGCGTGGCCTGGAGAGCCGGGCTGAGAATGGGGGACTTCCTCATTGAGGTTTGTGCGACTCTACGGTACAGTGACTTTGTACACACTGTGTGCTGGCCCTGTGCTGACTCTGTGCTGTATATGTGCTGACTTGCGCTGTCTCTGAGCTGGCTCTGTGCTATATTTGTGCTGGCTCACCCTGTGCTGGCTCTGTGTTGATCCTGTGCTGGCTCTGGGCTGACTCTGTGCTGTATCTGTGCTGACCTGCGCTGTCCTGTTCTGGCTCTGTGCTGACTGAGCTGGCTCTGTTCTGCCTCACCCTGTGCTGGCCCTGTGTTGACTCTGTGTTGATCCTGTTTTGGCTCTGCCCTGATTCTGTGATGGTTCTGTGCTGATTCTGTGCTGGATCTATGTTGACTCTGTGCTGACTTTGCTGGTTCAGTGGGGACTCTGTGCTGTCTCTGTGCTGAGTCTGTGCTGACTCTTTGCTGGCTCTAGGCTGGCTCTTGCTGGCTTTGTGTTGACTTTGTGCTGACCCTGTTCTGACTCTGTTCTGATTATGTGCTGTCTGTTCTGACTGTGCTGGCTCTGTGCTGACTCCTTGCTGTCTCCGTGTTGACTCTCTGCTGGCTCTTTGCTGAGTCTGTGCTGACTCTAATTTGACTCTGTGCTGGCTCTGTGCTGACTATGCTGACTCTTCTGGCTCTGTGCTGACTGTGCTGGCTCTGTGCTGGCTCTGTGCTGACTGTGTGCTGACTGTGCTGTCTGTTCTGACTCTGTGGTCTTCCTCTGTGCTGACTCTGTGCTGGTTCTGTGCTGACTCTGTGCCAGCTCTGTGCTGACTGTGTGCTGACTGTGCTGTCTGTTCTGACTCTGTGGCCTTCCTCTGTGCTGACTCTGTGCTGGTTCTGTGCTGACTCTGTGCTGACTCTGTGCTGGCTCTGTGCTGACTCTGTGCTGGTTCTGTGCTGACTCTGTGCTGGCTCTGTGGGGACTCTTTGTTGACACTGTGCAGACTCTGTGCTGGCTCTATGGCCTTCCCTTAGCCCTGGGCTTTGCTGAAAGCATTGGCTCTCGCCCTCTCTCAGGTGAATGGACAGAATGTGGTGAAGGTGGGACACAGACAGGTGGTCAACATGATCAGGCAAGGGGGCAACAGTCTCATGGTCAAGGTCGTCATGGTGACACGCAACCCTGACATGGAGGAGGCGTCCAGGAAGAAAAGTAAGCGCTCTCCCCTCAGCGGTGAGGTCATCACAGGGGCGGGCCTAGTGGAGGGGTGGTGATCAGGTGACAAGGAGGATCTTTAAGGAGCCCTTCACCCAAAAATCTAATCAAAAGACACCTCTGTTCACTTCAAGGGATATTCCACCACATATTCAAATCAACATTAACCTGATTTAACAGATGTGATGTAACACGTGTAACTGATTAAGTCTCTCTCAGTGACTGGCCAAAGAAATATCTAAGCAGAGGTGTCAGCAGTGAATGATGTAAATTTAGTAGAGGTTAATGTCATAATGACATACATCTCTACCCTTTCTCATTTTTGAAGACTACAATGGGTGGGTAATTTGAATTTGGAGATAGCTACCTCTCACCTCCCATACTTGGTGAAGGGTGCGTTGACTGAACTCACAGAGAGCTTCGGCGTAGCGGCTGTTCCAACTATAAACAGTATTTGCTTGTGAGCTAGCTACCGTAGTGAACTCGCTGTGTCTTCTGTGCTCTGTGGCTCTTTTTGATGATGCTACACTGGATGAGGTGGGGAACACGGACGGTGTCCATAGCACAGATACACAAACACATTAGCAGGGTAGACCAGAGTGACATCGGGCTGCAGCACCGATCACTGAAAAAATGTCAAAACCCAACACTACACATATTCACACTAGCTAAGTAAAAAATTACTAAAATGTATACCATTGTTGATTATATTGATGACCATCCTTGATGCTTCAACATGTTTGATTTCACATTTTAAGCAAACTGCCTGAGGCTAGCTAATGTTAGCTTACTGTGTTTTTCTGCTTCTTCAATATGCCATGACCTACTGTAGGTATCATCTACATGCATCTATAAATGGCAATAGCATTGCTATGTTCCAACATATTAGTACCACTATGCCATATCTACCATACACACATAGGAAATTTGATCCTATAAAGGACAGCACAGTATTCAATTTCAAATGAAATGTCCCTTCGTAAGTTATATAACAACCCATGCCTACAATAAACTATGGGCTATTAGCTATGGCTACTTAGCACCAAAGGCCCGAGTTTTTAAAAAAACACAGGGACTTGACGAACAAACTGTTTTCTGAAAGCATTAAAGTCCATGCTTGCCTGAGGAGTGACTAAAAACCCTACATCGAACACATTTCATTTTTAACTGGGAGTAGAACTGGTAATATTGCAACCAGTTTTTTTCAGAACCACATACTTCTGTTTTCTGTCTTTGTTCGACTCCGATGACAAGTCGAGCTGGCTGTGCACATTTCGCCGTTGATGTGTCATTTAGAAAAGCAACAAAAAAACGGCAATGAAAAAACAAATATGAGCGATATTTTTCTCTGATAAATCACGTTGAGAATATCCATATTGGCTCTCCTATGAGGGAATGTCGACGATATCAGCCAAACATTTCTCCTTGCCCTGGCTTAGTGCCTTGGTCTCCTCTCAACCTTTCTGTCTCACCACCGATAAAAAATGTCTGTTCTTGCCAGATTTGTTATGACAAACAAAACCAAATATTGCACAAGTCGTGACCATGTCTGAAAAGCCTGCTTTGGGTCAAAAAGAAACACCCAGCCTCTCTGTTTGTATTCAGTAAGTGCGGCAACCTGTGACTGGTGTTGTCTGACGCCCGTCCATAGACTGTCAGCCCATTTTTAGTAAAGCAGGTACCTGGAGCATGTGGAGTAGTTTAGGGAAAAATGTCTGCACCCCACTACAGGTGGAGAGCTGGCTAAGAGCTCATTTTAATCAGGAGGACAGCTACTCTTCTGCAAATAAAAAAAAATCTAGGGTGGAATTCCTCTTTAAATGATTGGATGGACATCAGAACGGATGATGCCATAAATGGAACATTTTTTTAGCTACAGATGAAAGATTAGGAGATTTTGCTTTGACACATGAAATTCGAAGCACACCAATTATTCTGAGCAGACATTTCCCAAATTAGGATTCTTTTGGGGCTTCACCCTGGGCCTCACCACTCTGATCCAGATTACTGTTGCTTTTGTCCTTTTAAATTAACAGTGATTATGATGGTGGCTCTATTTCCGTCTGGCTCACCTTGAGAAGTTACTGTACCAACATGACTGGTGTTGTAAGCACTGGATAATTACATATGTGAGCTCTAATTTCACGCCCTTCTTAATCCCTCTGTGCTTTTTCCGGATAGTTCCTCAGCAGAGCAAGAGACTGGCCACACCCGCCATTGCCCTGCGGTCCAAGTCGATGACCTCAGAGCTGGAGGAGATGGGTAAGACATGGGGGCGCACGAAAGACAGGAAAAGGGGAGAGGACAGAGAGAGAGGGAGGTGGTAGATGGAGAGGGTGGTTGATGGGTGGAGAGAGGGATGATGGACAGAGTGGATGGGTGTAGAAATCAGGGGGTGTGTTGACAGGGGTGGGGGGGAGGGCCAATGGGTGGAGAGAGGGGGAGGGGCATCCAGGTGGGTTTTTTGGGAGAGCAGCAGAGAAGAAGAGGAGGGAGCTTGTGAACCAAAGCAGGAAGTGGATGTGAACGGGAGTTCTCAATGCGTTTCACTGTTCTTGCAGAGGTTCCACACTGTCACTTCCAGCACCCCCACTACAGGTAACCCCAAAATTACAACCCCCTCCCCCCCGCCCACCCACCTCCCTGTTCCCTCCCTCACTGCCACCATCCCGCCCCTCCTGATATACCACACTAGAGACCCCGAACCCTTCCCCAGCGACAGGATCTAGGGACTGAGCGTTGCCGTGGTAACACTGCAAGGGGCAGTCGCTGTGTTCCGGTGGAGGAACACAGACTTCAGTTGGCTCTGTTACACTCACACATGCTCAGTACGGTCACCGAGTAACGGAAAAGAAAATCAGCTCATAGCGGTTCAGGAACTGAAGAAGCACTGAACGAATCCCCTCTGAAAAGACACCAGCTAAACTGCAGTCGAACGCTCCTAAAATAGGCGCGGAACGAGAGAGGAGCGAGGTCGTGCGGAGAGATATTTTGAGGAGTTTCACTGTGGAACTGCAGCCCGAGCTCCGTGTTCAGGCAAAACCCTGTTTTTTACTCCATAGCAGGGGCCTCCTTCTCTCGGGGGGCTTGCAGGATTGAATCTGGTCAAAAAATGTCAACCCCGACCTTTACGGCAAAGCAGATATTTAGCAGCCAAGCTACTGAATCAAGTGCTTCTCAACGAGCCGCACCATTAACATTACGCGTGAAATAATTCAGGCTCACACCCCGTAGGGCCACCGTAGTTCTACAATTCATTGACGCAACGATATAAAACCACGATACGCAACCTCAGTCCTGGGGCCACACTGCGATACGTATGATGACTTTGCCGTGAGCCGATCTCATGTCAAAACCATAAAAACCTAAACCTTTGTGTTTCTAGTTCTGCCACGACTCATGTCAACACAATGCAGGGTTGGCTTTTTTCGCCATTTTCTTTGTCTTTGTTTTTCTACGGATGGCTTAGCGTTAGCGACCAAGTGTCCACACTCTCAGCGGGCAGACCCCCACCGATTTCACCTGCGGACCCATAATTCGATGAATCGATGGTGTGTAACCTCGTTCGGAATGACCCATCGTGTCAAACAGAATGTTCCAGAAAGTGAATCCATTGATGTGTCCGATCGAAAGGGCTGGGGTGTAAATATGCGACTTTTATTCTCCATGGCTTGCATAGCTCATTCAGGCTTGATGTGGCCTTGGGAGAGAGAGGGTCAGTCACGCCCTATTAAAACGGTACAGTTAAGAAGGTCTGGTTCAGTTCAGGGATCCCAATCGTGGATGGAATGACCGACACCGTGAGTTGTCAGGCTGGAATGTCCTCATTCCTGATGTAGACATCAACTGTGGATGTAAGAGAACGATGAGAACGTGGACATTCATAAATACAACAACAGGCCATTCAAGTCCGTTCAGTCGTCGACAGACTAGAGAGCGTCCAGCAATGACTGCATCAAGGCTGGACTTCAGTACCCAGAGGGTGTTTGCCCCTAGAAGCTACAATATGTGCGACTTGTAGTACCCCACTAAACCCTGAGTAACCACTACTGTCTGTCCCACATGTTTGCCTGCCCCCCCCCTGCCCCGTATCTGTGCCCCCCCCCCCACTGACACGCAGCATGCCCCTGGAGAGACCCCACAGGCACCACCTCTGTCTTCTGTGCTACTTGTGATACGGTACTATAGTACCGTATGCAGTATTATAGTACCATATACACCTCCCCTACAATACTCTACCCCCACGCAGTAACGAAACACCACCCTTCTTCAGTTCACCGTAATTCACCACAGTACTGTATAGTGCTAAGAGCCCTCTGGACTCTGCGATGCATAGAACATGATCAGAATGACTGAATTCACCAATTAACAGAAAATCCGATAATTGATATGCAATTTGGTCGATCTTGAAAATGTTTCCGTGTTTCATTGAAGTGCGATTAATCTGAAGGGACGTGTAATTAGCCTGAAACCGCGCATTATGTCGTTCCGAAGCATAAAGAGTGATGACGCAATCCACAGATGTGTGCTAAGTGCCGTCATATGGTGAAAGTCCACGCTTTTCTCAGCTGAGTTGAGCTATAGCAATGTATCCAAGCAACGAATGCAAAGCCTTCGGAAGCCCGCAGGTTTTCAGTTCCTTGGTGTCACCAAGCTCACTCGTTTTACTGTAGTTCTCTTGTTATTGGTCAGGTCACAGTCATTCAAGTAGCTTTTGTAAGCTACAGTGGAGTTGTGCCTAGCTAACTGCTTTTGTACTATGAACTGTAATCACATATTTAAAATATGCAAAATATACTTTACATGAGAACGCCCCCCCTCCCCCGGCCCCCCTTCTCTTCTACACGCCGTGTTGTTGGGTTAAAAACATTTTCTTTACAGCCTCTCAAAACCTGCCCACAAAGATGAAAAACTTACAGTCGAACTTACTGACCCTTTCTGACTGACACAAACCCCCCAGTCAAAATTACTGACCCTTTCTGACTGACACAAACCCCCCAGTCGAACTTCCTGACCCTTTCTGACTGACACAAACCCCCCAGTCAAAATTACTGACCGTTTCTGACTGACACAAACCCCCCAGTCAAAATTACTGACCGTTTCTGACTGACACAAACCCCCCAGTCAAAATTACTGACCGTTTCTGACTAACACAAACCTCCTAGTCAAAATGGCTGACCGTTTCTGACTAACACAAACCTCCCAGTCAAAATTACTGACCCTTCCTGACTGACACAAACCTCCCAGTCAAAATTACAGACCGTTTCTGACTAACACAAACCTCCTAGTCAAAATGGCTGACCGTTTCTGACTAACACAAACCTCCCAGTCAAAATTACTGACCCTTCCTGACTGACACAAACCTCCCAGTCAAAATTACAGACCGTTTCTGACTAACACAAACCTCCCAGTCAAAATTACTGACCTTTCCTGACTGACACAAACCTCCCAGTCAAAATTACTCTAGCTTTGTTTTCAGGGCTAGATACGTAGTTTCATGGTTAGATACGTAGTTTCTGGGGTAGATACGTAGTTTAATGCTGCATGCTGCGTATAATCACACCGGAGGTCCATTTTATTGGCCCAGAAAACAGCTACCTGCAACTTTGATTACTTTAACCAATGGACTCATCTTCAAAGTAACCCTACTAGACAGGAAAATAAATACATATGCAGTATGTCATGTGAGAAAGAGGAAATCCAAAATCAGGAAAATGTTTTAAAAAGATTTTCTAAGATCCTATTTGCTAAAGGTGCTCAGTAATAATAATAATTATAATAATTTGAAATTAATGAAATAATGCACCGTTGGGATATAATGGGAACAGGACTTATGGCCTAAATGTCTCAGGCTTGAATCACAAATAAATAAGTATATGATAAACAGCATTTACATTAGCAATGCCTACAAATTACTATTGCAACTCACACGGATCCTGTATTATATATCCATATTAAGTATTATAACTCAATCCACTTCTCTATTATTATACATAATAACTATGTCAAAGTGTTATACCATCATAACGTTACAAGTATTATATTTAATTACTATAAAATACCATAACACTACATTACTGTTACCATGTTTAATTCATCATGGATAACGCCTTTAACCTCGTTATAAATTAGAGAGAAAAACAAGCCTTGGATCTCCCGGAGTCCAGAAAAATGGCCGTTCGGTGTTCTAACAGACTAATCCATCTCCTCTGTCTCTCTTTCTGCTGTGTCAACAGCAGGCAACAGTGAGAGGCAGTCAAGGAGAGAGCCTGTCTGTCTGTGTGTCTGTTTGTCTGTCTGTCTGTGGTTCCCTCGTAGAACGCATGTGACTGATGATGACTGGTAACAGCACCAGGGAGAGTTGGTATCTGGGGTTAGTTTCATGGCTGGTCCTGGTGCTGGTGCTGGTCCCGATGCCGGTCCCGGTCCCGGTCCCGGTCCCGGTGCCGGTGGGAGAAGCTCTAATAACGTCTTTCCTTTCCTGCTTGTTTCAGCTGCCGCTACTCCGTGGAGGAAGAAATCAGGTGATTAGCGGCTATGCTTCGCGGCGCTACGCGCTGCTGTGTGTGTTTTCATACGGGTCTGGTGAGCGTTGTGTAGAGTGTGGCTGTGTGTGTTTTCATACGGGTCTGGTGAGCGTTGTGTAGAGTGCGGTTGTGTGTGTTTTCATACGGGTCTGGTGAGCGTTGTGTAGAGTGCGGTTGTGTGTGTTTTCATACGGGTCTGGTGAGCGTTGTGTAGAGTGCGGTTGTGTGTGTTTTCATACGGGTCTGGTGAGCGTTGTGTAGAGTGTGGCTGTGTGTGTTTTCATACAGGTCTGGTGAGCGTTGTGTAGAGTGCGGCTGTGTGTGTTCTCATACGGGTCTGGTGAGCGTTGTGTAGAGTGCGGCTGTGTGTGTTTTCATACAGGTCTGGTGAGCGTTGTGTAGAGTGTGGCTGTGTGTGTTTTCATACGGGTCTGGTGAGCGTTGTGTAGAGTGCTGCTGTGTGTGTTTTCATACGGGTCTGGTGAGCGTTGTGTAGAGTGCGGCTGTGTGTGTTTTCATACGGGTCTGGTGAGCGTTGTGTAGAGTGCTGCTGTGTGTGTTTTCATACGGGTCTGGTGAGCGTTGTGTAGAGTGCTGCTGTGTGTGTTTTCATACGGGTCTGGTGAGCGTTGTGTAGAGTGCGGTTGTGTGTGTTTTCATACGGGTCTGGTGAGCGTTGTGTAGAGTGTGGCTGTGTGTGTTTTCATACGGGTCTGGTGAGCGTTGTGTAGAGTGCTGCTGTGTGTGTTTTCATACGGGTCTGGTGAGCGTTGTGTAGAGTGCGGCTGTGTGTGTTTTCATACGGGTCTGGTGAGCGTTGTGTAGAGTGCGGCTGTGTGTGTTTTCATACGGGTCTGGTGAGCGTTGTGTAGAGTGTGGCTGTGTGTGTTTTCATACGGGTCTGGTGAGCGTTGTGTAGAGTGCGGCTGTGTGTGTTTTCATACGGGTCTGGTGAGCGTTGTGTAGAGTGCGGCTGTGTGTGTTTTCATACAGGTCTGGTGAGCGTTGTGTAGAGTGCTGCTGTGTGTGTTTTCATACGGGTCTGGTGAGCGTTGTGTAGAGTGTGGCTGTGTGTGTTTTCATACGGGTCTGGTGAGCGTTGTGTAGAGTGCTGCTGTGGTGTTTTTCATACGGGTCCTGGTGAGCGTGTGTAGAGTGCTGCTTGTGTGTTTTCATACGGGTCTGGGAGCGTGTGTAGGTGCGGTGGTGTGTGTTTTCATACGGGTCTGGTGAGCGTTGTGTAGAGTGCGGCTGTGTGTGTTTTCATACGGGTCTGGTGAGCGTTGTGTAGAGTGCGGCTGTGTGTGTTTTCATACGGGTCTGGTGAGCGTTGTGTAGAGTGCGGCTGTGGCTCACTGTCCCCTTGCTGCTCCTCAGAGAGTGAGGCCTCGCAGGCCACGGAGAAGAAGAGGACCGTCTATCAGATGGCTCTGAGTAAGCCACCGCACCGCCGCGGGGTGGCTGGCGGGTGTGTGCCGGGCATACCGTCCTGCAGGCCGGGCGGGCTGTGCTTCACCCTCTCTTTCTCTCTTTGCTCTATCTCTTTCTCGCTACTTCCCTTTCTCTTTCTCTCTGCTTCTCTTTCTTTCTTTCTCTGCTCTATCTCTTTCTCTTTTTCCCCTCTCGTTATCTCTTCTCTTCCTCTCTCTTTCCCTCTCTCCCAGGTTCAGTATGCTTTGCTTAAATGTTTGTATAGCCAAAGCACCCTCCAAAAGTACAGGAACAGCACAGTGAAATGTGTTATTTATAATCTTTTTATTTTTGCTATGTACTTAAGACATACGATTTTGAGATCAAAATATGACTATGAGACAAAAATACAGACAAGCTTTTATTTCACAGTATTTTCATGCATATAATTAAAAAAAAATTTTTTTCAGAAACAGTTGTTCTTGTGTTGAGTCCCCCCATTTTCAGCTGTGTAACAGTAAGTTTACGGTGACCTTAAAAGCAAATCAAAGCAATTAAGTCCAATATTTTGGTGCATAGCCCTTAATTGCAATAACTGCATAAACTCTACGGCCAATTCACATCGCCAATCGTTTGGTATCTTCTTTGGAAATGGCCAGGCCTTCACTGCAGCTGCCTTCAGTTGATCTTTGTTTCAATGGGGTTACTGTCTTCAGTCTCCTCTTCAGTGAGCAAAGTTCCTGCTCGATTGGATTTTAATCAGGTGACTTAGCACCTAAAGTCCAACATTTTCTTCTTTTTCCCCACTGATGAATGCTTTGGTTGCATAGGCGCTGTGTTTTGGGTAATTATCTTGCTGCACGATGAAGTGCTTGCTGTCCAATGAGCTTGGAGGAATTTCCTTGTGCGTAGCCAGACAAAATCTGTCTCTACGCTTCGAAATTAATTCTCCGATGCGTTAACAATAAAGACGAGGGAGCCTGTTCCAGAAGCTTCCATACATGCCCAAGTCATGACGCTACATCCTCTGTATTTCACAGATGAGGGTGGTATGCTTTGGATCATGGGCTGTTCCTTCCTTTCTCCACACTTTCAGCTTTCCATTGTTTTGGTAAATGTTTATTTTGGTCTCATCTCTCCATGAAACTGTTCCAGAACTGTTCTGGCTTGTTTTTTTTTTTTTTTTTTTTGTTGTTGTTTTTTGGCAAATTCTAATCTGGCCTTTTCGATACTTGCTGCTGATGAGAGGTTTGCATCTTGCAGTGGAGCCAATTCTTCTCGCAATTCTGTATGGAATGGCTTGTGATATTTACACCCCTTTTGGGGGTTTCTTCATAGGTCTCTCTGTTTGTCTGAGCTGCCGTTGTCTTCTTTCGCTGACCCGTACGGTGCTTATTTCATAGTCCACCAGAGATTTCTTTATTTTTCAAGACTTGTGGTTGATATACCCAGTTTCTGTGCTATCCTTAATGAATTATGTTGTCCTTTTAGGTGACAGATCAGTTTTTTCAGCCGTTGTAGTTGCTTGTAGTTGATGTGCCCAGTTTCTGTGCTATCCTTCTTAATTAATTCTGCTGTCCTTTCATTTTACAGATTAGTTGTTTTTCAGCAATAGTTCTCTGATCTTCATGAGGGTGTTCGCCTCGCCATCTCCACAGATGAAAACAAAGGCTTAAACCAGACCTGGGTAAAATACGTATTTGTTTTGGATTCAAATAGTTTTCTGTGCTCTGTTGATCTTGCCTGGTGTAATTGAGCCTGCCAATATGACCAGATGGTGGGGTTTGCACTTTTTGAGAGTATCTCATTGGTTCCAATACACCAGGCAAGATCAGTAAAGCTTAGAAAAGTATTTGAATCCAAAACAAATACGTATTTGACCCAGGTCTTGCTTAAACTAAAACTAGACACTCACTCGTCTTTTGTGTGTGAACTATCCATGTAAAAGGAAACTACTGAGCGACAGCTAACACCTGTCAGTCATCTGTTAACCTACTTTTGCACAGCTGAAAATGGGGGACTCAACAGTAAAACAGCCGTTTCATTGAAATGGCAAAACATATATGCATAGCAAAAATAACTAATTTCACTCAACCATTCCCAATCAGGGCACTGTATATATAATCACAACAAACTCCCCTTGCTCGCCATAAAAGTATATCAGCACAGAGGTTAGACAACTGCTCCGGCCCCTATATACATCTACTGTACTTCAAACCACATGTACTCACTACTGGACCGATTGCTTAAGATTCCTCTCCTAGTGCCTGATTCATACTCTTAGGTTAGTGCTCTGTGCAGTATATTGGCAATAAACCTACAGATATCGCATTTTATAAAGCATGCTTCATTTCAAACATGCCTATGTATTTCTTTTCTGTTATTCACATCGACCTAGCCAGTCTCTTTTAGTCACCCAGGTGGATCCAATATGTTATCTTTTCCCAGTTTGGACAGAGCTGGTGTGCCTGTCTGCTGTCTATGTATGCCGGCTATAGGCATAACCTTTTCCCATTGCTCTCATGGATGGAATATGGAATTATTCAAACTTTGAGAGGCTAGCCTGATTTATAAGTTAGCATTTTGCCTCTCCCATCTCAAGTCTATGGACATTTCATCATCAGAATGAATCAGAAGAGTTTTGATGTTTCATTCAAATTTAATTCAAAGTCTACAACCATGGAAGTATAAACAGTATGCATGTCTCATAACTGTTAACTGTATAATCAACTGCTCTAATTGATTCATGAAGTGCAGAGTCACTATGAAAACCAGCAGACCCTGTAGCTCTCCAGGACCAGGGTTGGAGACCACTGATGTAGCTATATCAGAATAATTATGTGGTGAGCCCATGGTGATTGTAGTCTCACTGTGAAATGGCATTCGGATTGGTTTTGAAATGGCTCAGGTTAATATTATAGTTCACATACTGAACAAGGCAAGTGTGTAGTGTGTATACTGTAATCCAGTCAAAACATGCAGGTTATATTATAGTACATCTGCAGTGTTAGTTGTATACTGTAATCAGTAACATGAGGTTAATATACTGCACATCTGCAAGTGTAGTGTGTACTTAATCCAGTCAAGTGTCATCGATTTCAGTATACCACTTCTCTTCTCTCTCGATAACTGATGAGATTTTGGCAGCTGCTCAACAGACAATCAGCACCAACGAGGGCCCGGGTGGGTCCCGGGGCCACGGGGGGAAGAGGGAACGGACCAGGGGCTTGTATAGCAACGAGGTACCCTTTCTTCTGCCCTCTACTCCTCACCCAAAAAAAGACCTCTCCCAAAATCTCACTCTTTCTCTGACTTGAAAACTAACCAGCCGATAGTACACATTCAAGACACTTACGAAAAAGGCCTTGGTCTGTCTGTGCTTGTGTGTGGTTTTGTGTGTGTGTGTGTTTCTGCGTTTTTGTGTTTGTGTGCGTGTGCAGGGTTTTCCAGCATAGGAAATATTTTGTGCGCGCCAAAGCTGAACAAAGCGAAAACAAAAGATTTTAACTAGTTATGAAAGTATTTATTTCGTAGACAAGCATAAAGAGATAGGTTAGATAGATTGAGAGAGAGACAGAGAGAGAGAGATACACAGAGAGATAGAGAGAGAGAGAGTCAGAGAGAGACAGACAGACAGACAGACAGAGAGAGAAAGAGAAGCAGCAAGACAGCACGCTCATGGGCTCTGTGGGCGGGACCATCACGTGGAGGGACACTTGGCTTGTTGGCGTTGCCACCCACTAGTCAGAGCCACGAAGGTGCGTGCCAGGAGAAAGCGAAGGAAGATGAAGTCCTGCTGCGCTCTGTAACTGATAATGCCAGCGTTTATAATATCTTAATCCTCGTGATAAATTGTTTTGAGTCAGAGGTCGCGACGACTTGTTTGTACATAAACACGATTTTTGTCAGACAGGGATAGTGGAACTGTTTGATGGCAGTTATGCTTTAGGTGAGCATTATGTCACTGAAAATTTGGAGTAGAAAGATATTAAGATATTATTAATATCAATGAAAGCTGAGATTCTCATCTTCACAGCCATGAAACCAAAGATGTGTTTGTTGGTCAGAATGCCTGAAAGTGATGGACAAGGCAATGCTATACTTCATCCTGGATGCCATTTTTAATCAGCTGGATCACAGCAGTGTAGTCCTGGGCGATATGACCTCAAATTGATGTCACAATACTTTTTTTCCCAAAGGACAATATTCGATATGACTCAATATTTTTTTAATGCGAACAAAATGATTGCAGACTGAGGGGGGGGGGGGGGCGGGGGTGGGGGGGTGGAGTTTATGTGTGGTGTGCGTGTGGCGGATTTGTGTGTGCGTGCAGCATTGTGTGTGTGTGTGTGTGTGTGTGTGTGTCGTGTGGTATGTTGTGAATGTGTGTGTGTTGTGTATGTGATTTGCGTCTGTGTGTTTGTGTGTGCTGTCGGTGCATGTGTTTTCGTGTGGTGCGTGGGTGTGTATGTATGTGTGTGCATGAGTGTGTTGTCGTGTGTGTGCGTGATGTGTGTGTGTGTGTGTGTCTGTGTATGCTGTGTGTGTGTGTGTGTGTATTGTGTGTGTGTCATGGTGTATGTTGTGTGTGTGTGTCGTGTTGTGTGTGTGTGTAGTGTGTGTGCTGTCCTGTCTGTGTCGTCGTGTGTGTTTTTTGCTGTGTGTGTCTGTGTATTGTGTGTGTGTGCAGTGTGTGTGTGTGCCTGTCTGTGGTGTGTGTGCGGTGTGGTGTAGTAGTGCGCGTGTCTTGTGTTGTGTTGTGCTGTGTGTGTTGTGTGTGTGCGATGTGTGTTGTGCGTGTGTGTGCGTGTGTGTGCGTGTGTGTGCTTGTGTGTGTGTGGTGTGTGCTGGTGTGATGTGCGATGTTGTGTGTCGTGTGTGTGTGTGTGTGTGTGTGTGTGCGTGCTGTGTGTGTTGCTAGTGTTGCTGTGCGTGTATGTGTGTCTGTGCGTGTTGTGTGTGTGTATGCCTGTCTTGTTGTGTTGTTGTGTGTGTGCGTGTGGTGTGTTGATGTGTGTGTGTGTGTGTGTCGTGGTGTGTGTGTGTGTGTGTGTGTGTGTGTGTGTGATGAGTGTGAGGATTGTCTCGGTGTCTTCTTGGGTATCAGTAACTGGTCATGTCGTTTGCAGCCCAGTTTTGAGCAGCCAGGTACAGGACCCGCATCATCAGGTTCGGGTCTGGGGTACGATCGGGGCCAATTTACATCGGGCCACGCCCCCCAGCACGGTATGATGCTGCGACAGAAATCCATCGGTGAGGCTGTCTGTGTGTCCGTCTGTCTGTCCTCCCCGTAGTACTGTAGGACTGTGCTGTACTGCTCTGTACCGTGCAGTGCTGTCTGTCTTTATGGAGTCTGTACTGTAGTGTAGCTGTGTCTGTACTGCAGGATAGCTGTGTTGGTACTGCAGTGTAGCTGTGTCTATACAACAGTGTACCTGTGTCTGTATTGCAGTGTACCTGGATCTGTACTGCAGTGGACCTTTGTCTGTTCTGCAGAGTAGCTGTGTCTGTACTGCAGTGTACCTGTGTCTAATGCAGTATACCTGTGTCTGTACTGCAGAGTAGCAGTGTCTATACTGCAGTGTATCTGAGTCAGTACTGCAGTATAAAGGGGCAACAAAGTAGTTAAAGTAACCATAAATCTAATCTCTATTGATAACGCGGATTACGCGATTCTCTATAGCGAAGGAGTGTTTCGCTGAGACTCAAAGAAGCTGTTTTTGCGGGACATAATAATCTGATTTGCCTCAAACTTTTGGAGGAGATGTGCAACGAGACAAAAAAGTTATTGGCCATTATGTCAGGTCATCAGAGGTGATCAATTTAGCTCCACCCATTCAATCCCCACATAGGAATAGATGGAAATGTTTACTCTGATATAAGTCGTTATTGGAACGCAATTGATTTCTCGTGCTGTCGCTGATGCTTAATACATACCATAATAACCCCATACAATGTAGTCTGAAGACATTCACGGATTTACCTTTACAATCGCTGTAAGCGTACTTTGTTGTTCTACTTTTTATTAAAAAAAACGATTTTTTAAAAGTTTAATCTCCCTAACATGACGTGAAGGAAAAAAGCAGTGTGTTTGGATAGCAGCGACCTGCCGATGGATAATTCAGATCCCTGGCACACTTTTTAATCGAGGAAACCTCATGAAAACATGTCGAGACCAACGATCAGTTTAACGGGAAGCTCTCTGTCCCGGCCTGGTGCCCATCGCCCGTCCCTGAGGCACGCAGACAGACTGCGATACAGACTTAGGGGGCGAGAGAAAGAGACCAGCAGGCAGGAGGAGTCGCGTATGGACACAGTCTGTTAGACGCCGCGACTTAAAGACATGGACAGACAGACAGACAGACGCCAAGCCGACCTTCACCGTTGGCATGTGCACGTTCCTCCTCAGAACCGCCATCTGGGAGTCAGCTGTGCTTTGCATCATCTTGTTTTGCTTTTGTTTCCGTCGAGGTTTGAAATGTTTCCGCGAGGGCTTTCTGCACTCTGTCTGTGCCCCTGTCTCCTCCGTCCCCCTCCCTTAAGTGACCCTCTCTTTCTCCCTCCCTCCCTCCCTCCCTTCGACCCGGATTCAGGGGTGCCCGAGGAGGAGAAGCAGTACCTCCACCCTCCCTCCATGAAGTTCTCCCGCAGCCTGTCCGTCCCCGGGCCCGACGAGATCCCCCCGCCCCCCACCACCGCCCCGCCGGACCCGCCTTTCTCCGTGGGCCCGCCCACCAGCTGGAGGTCCCGGCAGTCCCAGCAGCCCTCGGTGTCGGTGTCCCAGTCGAGCTCCGCCCACTACCAGCCGTACTCCCAGGCGGCGCACTTCCCCCAGGGCGGGCGGGAGCGGGAGCGGGGCGGAGCCCCGGACCACCCGCCCGCGTTCCCCCACCCGTCCCAGCCGAGCCGGGCCGCCGCCTCCCGAAAGGGCGGGGCTTACATGGGGGAGCCGGCGAGCGGGGGCAAGGCGGCGGGTTTGAGGCGGGGCTACAGCACCGCCGTGCCCCCCTCCGGCATGGCCGCCGCCAGCCAGCAGCAGCAGAGCCAGAACCAGAACCAGGGCCCCCAGCAACAGGCGCCCCGGCCCGATCGCTCCGGCGGGGGCGGGGGCGCCTCCAAGGGAGGGGGCCGGAGGGCCAAGGGTCCCCTCGTCAAGCAGTCCAAGATTGAGGACGGGGTGCGCATGGGCCAGGCGGGACACGGAAAGGCCCCCGTGGAGAAGAGCTCCATCCCCATCCCCACCATCATCGTCAAGGCGCCCTCCACCAGCAGCAGCGGCCACAGCAGCCAGGGCAGCAGCATGGAGGCGGAGCCGACCCCTGACCCCGACTCCAAGCCACCGCCCGGCGCTCCCTCTGGCCAGCCCATCTCCGCCCCGCCCTCCGTCCCCGCGCCCCCGCCCCCCTCCGTCCCCCCGCCGGCGCCCCCGTCGCTCCCCGCCCTGCGTGCCCAGGAGAGCCTGGACTTCACCAGCCAGTTCGGGGCCGCCATCGTCGGGGCCGCCCGCAGGGACAGGGAGCGCTTCCACGAGGCCCGCAGGAAGAGCGCCTCCTTCTTCCTGTCCGCCGAGGAGGACACGGGGACGGGGGGCGGGGGCGGGGGCGGGCGGGGCCTCTCCCAGCCCGGCTCCCAGCCGGGCGGCCCCTCCCCCAGGCTGCGCCCCTCCAAATCCATCGACGAGGGCATGTTCTCCGGGGACACCTTCATCCACCACACCCGGAGCATGCCCCCCGCTTTCGGGCTGCCCGAGTACTCATCCCCGGCCCCCCCCGGCGGGGGCGACTACCAGCCCAAGTCGGTGCCGGCCGACTTCTACGGGGCGGGCAAGCAGCAGCAGCAGCAGCAGCAGCCCCTGCCGACCACCACCTTCATCCACCCGCTGACGGGGAAGGTCCTGGACCCCTCGTCGCCCCTGGGCCTGGCCCTCGCCGCCAGAGAGCGTGCCCTGAAGGACGACGGACGGGCGCGGAGGGAGAGGGCAGGGGAACACCACTTTGGCCGCCAGCTCTCCTCCGCCGCCCCCTCGTCTCTTCTGCAGCACCTCCCGTCCTCCGCCCTGTCCTCCTCCGGCTCCTCCTCCTCCTACCTGGTCACCTCCTCCTCCCTGGCCGCCACCACCTCCACGCTGGGCCGCCCACCGTCCCCCCGGGCCTTCGGGAGGGGGGGGCCCGCGGCCGGGTGGGCCGAGGAAGGGGGGGAGAGGGACAGGGAGCGGGAGCGGGAGAGGGAGAGCGGAGGAGGTGGAAGTGGAGGAGGGGCCCGGGAGGGGCTGAGGGTGCGGTTTTCGGAAGACCAAACGGTCCACACTCACCATTACCAGCCTTACCAGCCGAGCTACAGGGACAGGGAGAGAGAGAGGGAGAGGGAAAGAGAGAGAGAGAGCGATAGGGAGAGAGAGAGGGAGAGGGATGGGTACGGGCGGAAGCCGGAGCAGGCGCCCCCTACCCAGCAGGCCCCTCAGCCCCATCCCCAGCAGCCGGCCCCCCGTCGGCCATCTTTCCTGAGGATGGAGAGCGAGGCCGGGCGGTACGTGCTCTCTCTCACCCCGCCGTCGCCCCCCCCAGTCACGCCGGGGCCTATGGTCCTGCCCCCCCCGGCCCCGTCGGTCGACGCCGACGACGAGTTCATCTACGCCGAGCCCTTGCCCCCACCCCTGGAGTTTGCCAACAGCTTCGACCGAGGCTTGGGATCCGCGTCCGGGTACCCTCAGCAAGGAGGTATGATGGCCAACAGCCTGCACCGCCAACCCCACCCCCCCCCTCCGCCCCCTCCACCCCCCCCTCCGCCCCCCCAAAAAGAGCCTTTCATAGGCGGGTACCCCCACCACACCCCCCTCCCCTCTCCGCAGGCCGGGGACTCCACCGCGTCTAGCCTGACCTCCTACGATAGCGAGGTGGCCAACCTCACCCAGTCGGCCCCTTCCCCGTCCTCCACCTCCCCGAACCCTTTGCCCCCGCCCTCCCCCTCCATGCTCCAGCCCGCTCTGTCGGGGCTGCCCCCCCCTCCCTCCGTCTCCCCCCTCCGCCCCCCACCTCCTACCACCGGCCCTTTGGCCTGTCCCACTCCCACCACCTCTACAACAGCACCCACCACCACACGGGCCGGTCCTCCCCCACGCCTCCCCCCATGTCCTCTGCCCCCCACCCAGCGCCGCCCCCCTCGTTCCGTGGCACTGTTAGCTCCGCCCCCTCCGGAGCTAGCTCCGCCCACGCCGCGGCCTCGCACGCGCACCACAGAGGCCTGACCGCCACTGTCACCTTCGCGGCCACCACCTCCGCCACCGCCGCCACCACCACCACCACCACCACCGCGCACCCCGCCCGCGCGGGCCCCGCCACCACGGCCGCCGGCGGGCCCGGCCGAAGGGCCGGTCGCCCCCCTGCCTCCGCCAAGAGCGGAGAGTCCCAGGAGACCGTGGTGGACTCTGGGATAGAGGAGCTGGACAGCCGCAGCAGCAGCGACCACCATTTGGACAGCATCTTGGGGGCGGTGGGGGTCAGGGCAGGGGAGAGGGGGGAGAGGCTGGAGCGGGGCGAGAGGGGGGAGAGAGGTGGCGGGGTGGCGGAGGGAGAGAGGGGGAGGGACCTGTTGGATTCGTACATGACTTACCTGGATGGGCAAACCTTTGAAATGCACAACCCTAAAACGACCACCTCCACCTACCCTAAGTCGCAGAGGTCGCGAGAGGGAGGGGGGGGGGCAGTGGCGGAGCTGCGGAGGCAAGTCAGCACGGCCCCCCCGCCCTACCGCTCCCAGAGACGGAGGGCGGAGGAGGACGAGGAGGAGGAAGAGGAGGAGGAGGAGGAAGAGGAGAGAGAGGAGGACGAAGAGGAGAATGGACAGCGGGGATACGGCATGGGAGAGACACAGAGCTTGGGGCGCCCGACGTCCCTCTATTTTGAGAGGCCCCGCACCCCGGAGATGAAGTCTCTCTGGGGGAGCGAGGGCGCTGGGGCGGGGCAGGTGGCGGTGGAGGCCGGCAGCCAGGTGGGTGGCGTGTATTTGGAAGGGCGCAAGCTGCACCCCCCCATCTCTGGCATGAAGGCCAGCATCATCAGCGAGCTGAACTCCAAGCTGCAGGAGATGGGGGATAAAGGAATAGAGGGATGGGGGGGCCAGCGCTCTCTGAGCAGGCACAGGTGAGACTTACAGGGGGCGGGGCCAGGGGGCGGGACCAGGGGCGGGGCCGGGGGCGGGGCCAGGGGCAGCTCAGCAGTGCCAGTCAGTGGCCGGTTGTGGTGTTTTCCAAACATAGGGCACATTTTACAAATAACGCATAGTCACTCCTGCTTTCTGTCGCGGTTGCAATGCATCTTGGGTACCGTGAAGAGTCCGCAAAGCTGCAAGCTCTTCATTAGCTTCCATAGATAAAATTCCTAATAATATCGTAATATAAATAAGAACATGCATATTTGTTTGCTCGTTATGTGAAAACAATGTATGAATCAGTACAGATACGACCCAATACGGGAATACTAGGCGCGCTTTGTTTTAAAATGCTCATGAGACACGCAAGTTTTATTCAGCAATTATGCCAGGGTTGCAGTTGCAGTAGGAGGCAATATTCATGAATATTAATATCGTAACACAGTTATCAGTGCAGGTAAATTCAGCTGGCTGTCACTGAATATCACGAAGGCTCCTCTGTTGGATGTCTTGCTAAAGCTAGCAGAGTTATTAAGAGCAGGGAGGAGCGGAGAAGGGCGCAGGCTATCTTTGGAACTAGCCTGCGTTGCACGCTAAGCGTTGCCTCAGTAGCAGGGTTAATATGATAGGAATGAGACCGTAGACAAACACATTTTACAAGGCAGGGAAGCTTGCCCTCAGCCGAGCTATGCTGTGAAGCCGTGCTAGTAAGCCTGCAATGCGTAAAACTTTGGAGCTCCCCACGAAAGTTCGTGAGGAATATAAGACTTTTGAAAGCAAGATAAAACTTTGCAGAGGGTGCTGGAGCCCATCCCATTGGTCGAGAGGCAGGAATACACCCTGGACAGGCTGCCAATCTGTCGCAGGGCACAGACACCATTCATTCACACACTCATACCTATGGGCAATTTAAGAGTCTCTAATTAGCCTATCTGTCTTTGGATTGTGGGAGGAACTCGGAGTACTGGGAGGAAACCCAAGCAGACACGGGGAGAACATGCAAACTCCACACAGAAAGGCCCCAAGCCGAATTCGAATGTAGCCTAAAGTTAAAGTTGAGTTAAATATATTTACGAAGATCCGGTCTGAGGTGAACAAGTCCAATCAATTGGTTAAATAATAGTCTACTGACAACAGGCTAACAACCCCGTTAGGTTAAGTCCTGCAGGGAGGGAGGTTGTCTGCACTTTTGCCTGGCTGGCAATCCCAGCAAGCTAGCATGTTAATCAAAGCTATGTGATCTGTTAGTCACTAAAATACCGTTTACGATTACATACATTTGGATTCCTTGACGTAGACACACAATATAGTAGCCGAAAAAACTTCTGGTAAAAAAAAAAGATCACTTGCATATAACCCAGACTATTAGCAATATCTACAGAAATATTTATTGAACTCTCCTCCCTTTCGTTCGAGACATAGCGATGGTAATTCTGCATGTTTAACTGAAATACGTTGCTCAAGCTCGATGCATCTACCTGAAAGGTCTGTGTTACATTTTACCCCGTGTTAGATTTCCCCCCGCTCTCCCCTACACCTGCACAAATGTGACATTCCATAGGAGAGGCCTGTAACAAAGTCAGCAGAAAATGTTTATGAAAAATTTACTGCAAGTGGCAGGCTATCAAACATACCTTTTTGCTGTTTAAGCTAACTAGGTAAATAATGTGCAGTTAATGCTGTTAACTTGGTAAGACCGCTACATATAAAGCTAAGCAGAAATCAATTGTTTATCATATCACTAAATAGCCAGCAAGCTTCAACGTGCTTGATTCCTCATTTTAATCAAACAACCTCAAGTTGGCTAACTTTAGCTTATGGCTTGTTATGTTTTGGTAACGTTACTGCTCCAGTAGTCCATGGCCTAGGTGTTACATGAGCTTAGTTCTAACATATCATGTCGACCATTCTTCACAACTAACGGCTGTTGTTTCTAAGAAAGATGTTGTATCAGCCAAGAGATCACTGCACTGACATAGCTAACTAGCTAACATGCAATAGTTACAACCATACTAAAAAGTATTGCACACTGGTAATGTCAATAATGACCCGGCACAACCAGTTAGCTGAGTAATGTAGCAAAAACGGCCCATTTACAGTGAACTAGTAGCCTGGGGCTACCACTAATGTCAAGCCCTGTAATGTTAGCATGCTTCTGATATGCTACGGCTATACTTCTAGCTAGGCATTCCATGAGGCAAGATTGTACTGTAAGCTAGCTAATTGTACGACCTGGAGACTTTCAAAGTTAGCAGTGACACAATGCACCTACGTTCTTAGCCACTCAGTTAGTAAATGTATGTAGGAAAGAAGCAAACTTGTAACGATCATAGAAGATAAGAAATATGGACAAAGTGACTGTGACATCATTCATTGAGTTTCCATGGGCTTGCGAGAAGTGTTTTGAAACCACGTAAATGCAGTCTTTGTACCACTATGTTCAACAAATGAGGCTGCTCGGTAGAGAAAAGGCATGAACCCCAGGCTGGGTCCAGGCTTAGTGTGATTGACCATCTGGGGCCATTAAGCGTGGGAGATGTGCAGTGATGCAAACTGTCCCGCATTGGTCCACAAAATATTAAAATGTTTACCAAATGACGCAATAAATTAATAAACTGACCCACGAGGAGACATTAGACAAAGAAAAAGCACCTATGACGACCGTATGTTATTGCGGGAAAAAATTATTGACTTTGTATTTTGACTGTATCGGTACTGTCACAACAAATTTGTCATTACGTCACCCGGATCATTTTTGCAGCCCGGATCAAATTTGTTGTTATAGTACCGTTCAATTATACATTGAAACTCCTATGCTGGAGCCAACCACACTGGCACCAGTGAGCAACACATCTGAACAAGACCAGGAAGTGAGCTTCAAAAACTTCTGCTTGGCCGCAATTCACCTTGAGCTTAATGATGAAATGCAATATGTTAAATCCCAGAATAAATTCACTTTGCTGAGTCAGTTCTGACCAATGACATTCTGAGGCACTGAGGTATCGTTATAGACAACTCGTAGACAGACCTCCATGGGATTTGTCCTCACACCCTTTATTAGCTTCCTTTCCTTGCTCCTAGATCCACCTATTGGAGGACGCAAGGAAAGGATGCGAAGACAGAGGAATCAGGGAAATGTGTATTAGGCCAATTGAAATCCTTTCTCTATCAAGCATCAGTTTGCAGCCACATCAAAGACTTGGCTGGTGGGGAAAGGTGGATCCACAGGTTGATCATTTATACATCACGCGTTACAAAAAATGCTTGGACTTGTTCCCTTTCTCAAGCATCCCTCAGGAGCCTCCTAGCTTCTTGCTCCTTGCTCCTTTAAGGAGCATTTAATGGGTTGGAATACCCTTGAAGATGGCAGACCTCATTCGATTTCCGGGTCAGGCAAGGACCGAGCAGGCAAGCACGGTGGATAATATGAGTGATTGGAATGGGCCCTATGCTTCCTGGATCCTTGTAGTAATTATGAGGAAGTATCAACCGGAGAGTACTGATACTGGAGAGTATCAACCAATCACTGTGGCCATTGATCCTCCAAAACTGGTGGAGCTCCACTGTTTTCTATGACTAAGGTGACATCATGGCTGCCTTATACCTATCATATTATCCCTGCTCAGTAGATCACATATTATCAAGCTAGCTGCAAACCTGTGCCCTCCATAATGTTTGGGACAAATAAATGACATTTTCTTGATTTGGCTCTGTGCTTCACAAATTACATCTGTAATGTTTCACATGTGGTTGAAGTGCACATTTTATTAAAGGGTATCTCTAAACATTTTGGTTTCATGATGTAGAAATTATGGCACTTTTTATACAACCCCCCTCCCCCCATTTCAGGGCACCATAATATTTGAGATATATTAATGTAATGTAATGTTAACGAAAGTAGCCATGTTTAGTACTTTGTTGCAAATCCTTTGCATCCAATGACTTCTTGAGGTCTGTGACACATAGACATGACCAGGTGCTCAGTATCTTCTGTAGTGAATCAATCAAATTATTTTAGTGATGCTCTACCAGGCCTGTACTGCTTGTTTCAGGGGCTAGTTGTCTTTAAGTTTTCTCTTCAGCATATGAAACACGTGCTCAGTTGGGTTCAGATCAGGTGGCTGACATGGCCAGTCAAGAAATTTCCCGTTTTTGGCTTTTTTACTATTACAGCAACAAAAACTATTTTGTTGCTGTAATAGTATGTTTGGATTGTTATCTTGCTGTAGGATGAAACACCATCCAATGAGTTTGGAGGAAATTGCTGGAACCTGAGCAGATAAGCCGTTTCTATACACTTCAGAATTAATTCTGCTGCTGCTATCAGCAGTTACATCATCAACGAAGACAAGTGAGCCAGTACCTGTGACAGGCATACATACACCCAAACCCTAACACCCCCATCACCATGTTTCACAGATGGGGGGAGGTGCTTTGGATCTTGGGCAGTTCCCTTTGCCCTCCACACTTTGCTTGCCATCACTCTGATAGTGAATCTTGGTCTCATCTGTCCACAAGACCTTTTTCCAGAACTCTGCTGGCTCTTCTAGATACTTTTAAACAAACTGTAACCTGGCCATCCTGGTTTTGTAGATAACTAGAGGTTTGCATCTTGCGGTGTAGCCTCTGCAGTTCTATTTGTGAAGTCTTCTGTGGACAGTAGTCACTGACACATCCACACTTGACTCCCGAAGAGTGTTTTTGATCTGTTGGACAATTACTCAAATGCTGTACAAGGCAAAATTAATTAAAAAATATGTCCCAAACATTATGGCAGGCACTGTACAACAAAGCTACAAGCCAGCTGGCTCGCTTTCCTAGCTGTGAGATGAAGCTCATGGTGTATAGATTTTTTTAAATTTAACTGTGGAAATATCACCAGAAACAGTAGCAGTGTGTAGCGGGCTTGCAAATGGGCCAGAGTTTGGGGGAAAACATAAAAGGTGCACCTAAGCAACACACCTTAACTCCACCCAGTCATGCATAGTCAATAAGAATGCAAGCTGCAGGACAGCATCCCTGCTACAAAATCATATTGTGAACAACACAATTTCATTGCATGAAATATGAAAACCAAGTGAATTTTGACTAAAACTAGAATTTGTGAAGATTTAAGAGGCACAGTCACTAATTAACAAACAAAGTGCGTTTTAAATTTAAATTTGGACTGGATGATTAGGAATGTTCCCTACAAACATTTGGACAGTAGGAATGGAGGTTTCAGCGTTAGAAGAAGGGAGTGACCGATCTCTTTCAACTTATAAAAGTGACTCTTATATAAGCCTGTTAATTACCCAACTGTAAATGTATATAGAACTGAGTTTCCTTTGTGTCTTTCTGTGTTTATACTACGGCTGGCTGTGTGTTCTTCAGTGTGTGTGTGTGTGTGTGTGTGTGTGTGTGTGTGTGTGTTTGTGTCTGTGTGTGTGTGTACTTCAACTGCATGCATTAATGTGTTACAGGATGTGTTTCCCCGTATGTACTTAAATACATGCTTGTGTTCATGTGTTGTTTGTACAACTTGCTTTTTAAAATGTATGTGCTATATGGATTGCTGTTTTGTGGTTGTGCATGAATAACTGGTTTTGCCGTTATGTGTATGTTCGTGTGTGTGTGCGTGCGTGAGTGTGTCTGCATGTGTGCGAGAGAGTGTGTGTGTGCGTGTGTGTAAGTCTGTGTAAGTGTCTGTATTTTGGCAGAATATAATGTGCAGTGCTCTGAGCAGTTGTGCATTGTGTGTGTGCATCCCCTCTCTTGCTATAGTGTGGTACTGTCTGTACTGTACACTTGTCAGGTTTCTGTCCTCAGTTTGTGTGCATTTCTTCCTGCTCAAATTGTTTACTTGTCTATGTATAATTACAAAATGTCATGTGCAGTATTTTCTGGTTGGGCAGGAGGCAGATTTGGTCGGTATTTGATTATGTATTGTGGTGGTGTGTCTGTCTGTCTCTGTCTGTCTGTCTGTCTGTGTGTTTAAAACTCTACCTCTCTTTCTTTGTCCACTTCTGTTTATACCTACTGTCTTTCCTTCACAAGACACAGGTAATTAATGTGTTCTCTCACTCACCGACTATCTATCCATGGAGAATGCTGTAGCTTGCAGATAGCTATCAAAACCCCCCTTCCTCTTTCCCACCATCTCTCCCTCTCTCTTCCCTCCTCCCTTTCTCTCTCTCTATCCTTCCTTCTCCCAGGTTTTCAGAAGACTCCAGTTCTGCACTGAGCCCCCCCATGGCCCGCTCCCCCTCTCCGTCCCCTATGCACCCCCCCCGGCCGGGCCCGTCCCCCACCCCCTCCTCACAGCCTTCCCACTACCAGAGCTGGTCCCGCTCTCCCTCCCCGCAGCCCACTGCTGGGTCCTCCCAGGCCGCTCCGGCCCACTCCCCCCTGTCCCCCTCCTACTCCCCGTACCCCACCTCGCCCAAACACCGGCCCGTGTACCGCACCAAAGCCCTGGAGTTCCAGTTCATCCCCAGCCGAAAATCCGACCCCCAGCTCCACTCCAGCTACCTGCAGCGGCGTCGCGCCCCCAGTCCCCTCATCTCGCCCTCCGATAGGCCCAAACTGGGCCCGCCCCGCCCCTCTTCCCTCCCCACCCTCCCCACGACCCCCCTCTACAGCAGCCTTTACGAGCTCAGGGGCTCCGTGACCCCGCCTTCCCCGGCCAACCCCCTGGGGGACCCCTACTTCTCCCCATCCCCCCCTCTGTTCGCCCCGTCCGGGGCCCCGCCCCCCCCAAACTCTGCCCTGGTGGTCTCCCGCTCCCTGTCCCCGACCCACTTCCTGTCGGGAGCTTCCTCTCCCCCGCTGCACCCCTTGCCCCCTCCGACCTGTCTCAGCTATCCCCACTTGCCGCCCCCTTCCCCTTCAAAACCATTCGCCTCTAAGCCCCTCCCATTCTGGACCAAGAACGACGTGGCTGATTGGCTGAGCTACCTGAACCTTGGCGAACACAGGGACAAGTTCCTGGACAACGAGATTGACGGGACGCACCTGCCCTCCCTCACCAAGGAGGACTACCTGGACCTGGGAGTGACCCGTGTGGGACACCGCATGAACATAGAGCGAGCGCTGAAGAGACTGATGGACAGGTGAGAGGAGAACGAGGGAGCGGGGGAGGAGAGCGCGCTGCGTCTGTGTCAAACATAACGTCTTTGTCAATTAACTAAGTAAGAGGTGGACATATTTACAGGAAAGAGGGAGAGTAGGGATTGTTTGGGATGAGAGAGGGAAGAGAAAGGAACAGAGATGAGGACAAAGAGTGAGGGAACAAATCGGATTGATTGAGGGAGTGACTAAAAGAGTGATAAAGGGAAATTAGAGGGAAGTTAAACCATGCATATTCTCTCTCCCTTTCTTTATACTGTATAAAAATGAGGCCTACAGTACTTCTCTCTCTCTCTGGCAAGTCCAGTTGTAATGTTCTCTTTCTTTGTGGTCTCTCTCTCTCTTTTCAGACTTTCGAACCCTTTCCCACCTTCCTCACTCTCACCCCGGAATGGACGGACCGACAGAAGAAGGGATGAGGGGTCAAGAAGCTGAGAGGAGTGTGGGGGAGAGAGAGGAGCGGCGTGTGTACGGACAGCCATGGAGAGGGAGATCACAAACGCTGCTGTCAGTGCTGGATTCGCAAAACGGCCGAACAAAGGAGAGGATCACTGAGGGCTGGGACAAACACGAGGGAAGATGAATGGGAAGAGGGGTGATACGGCGAAAGGATGGAAGACAAAGACACACAGACAGACCCGCTCCCATAAGACACAAAGACACACTCCCGTAAGACACACAGACAGACCCACTCCTATAAGACACACAGATACTGACACACTCATACGAGACATACAGACAGATACACTCCTATAAGACACACTGACAGACCCACTCCTATAAGACACACAGACAGACCCACTCCTATAAGACACACAGACACAATCCTATAAAACACACAGACAGACACACTCCCATAAGATTCATATACAGACACTTCAATATTACCCCGACAAACACGCTCCAATATTACACACAAACACACTCCTATGTGACACACAGACAGACACATTGGGCAGTCTCATAGGATACAAGGACTGCTACATTAACACAAACAAAACCGCAGAGTTTTGAGAACGCTCTGAATTTGCACCAAAAAGTCTAACAGCGTAGATGTGAGATTCCTAAGTTTTTTAGACTGACGTTCCGCTTGAAAAACGACAGAACAGAGAACGAGCGATAAAGAACAGGGAGAGGGGTAAACTTCTTTTCCTCTCTCTCTTTCTCTCTCTCTCTGTTTTGTGGGTCTTTTGGGCCGACAGCGCTGTTGCAGTGTGGAAGAGGCTTCGTGTTTGTGGTGTTTTTGTAGTATGGTAGGAGAGTCCCCAGCTCTGTGTTCTTAGTGGTCAAGGCCTGTTGGGTCAGGACGTTCCTCACTGTTACGTGCTGGGATATTGTGAGTAGCAAAGTGTTCAGACCCGACAACGAGGGTAATACTGATGTGTGTGCACATACGCACGGATGCACACACACACGCACACACACACATGAACACGCACACGCATGCACACACACGTGCTCGTACACACACACACACGCACGCGCGTACACAGACGCACATATACGCACGCACACACACATACACACACACATGCGCGCACGCACACAGACACACACACCGGCAGACACGCACATGTGCGTGCTCACACATGCAAACACACGTGCTCCCACACACACATGCATGCGCATACATAGATGCACACACACACACACACACACATACTCAAACACACACACATGCACGCACGCGCGCAGACACACACACAGGGACAAGTGCGTACACACACATGCATACACACACACACACACACAGATGCACACACGCACGCACGTACACACACATGCATGCACACACGCGTATTGCTCTTTGTTTTTGTCTCAGAAACGATGGGAAATAACAAGCATATGGTTCTGAGGCGAAACTGATGAAAAACAGGCGACCGAGGCTTGGAAGTATGCAAAACTACAGCACTCCTCGTGTGATACGATTTTTACTAGAGACTTCCAAAGCACTGAAGCAAACTGCAACAGGAACGACGACAAAGAACGATTCCCGAACAAACTACTTTCGGAGAGAAGGCAGGGGTGGGGTGTGGCGGCCATCGCTGAAAAACCTCTTTCCTCTCACCCCGTCCCCAAGATAACTTTCTACTCAAGGATGCAACGAAAAGATGAACGAACAGAATATGCAGACGGACGAAAGAGAGGATATATACACTGACATCTGTTTTAATATGACGATTGTTCTTACAACAATTTTTAAAACTTTAAAATGGGTCTGGAGTCCTGCTATTTATGTATTCCGAAATTATTGTTATTATTGTTGTTATTATCATCATCATCACTGTTGTTGTCATTATGAATGCGTGCTGCAGTACCCCCACTGTGCCTGTGCAGAACAAGAGGGCGCTCTTGTGTTGCATTACACCTTTAGTGGCGCGAGCTGCCCTTCCTCGTCTGAAAACCTACGTACGGAGGGAGAGCCTCTTCTTCCTCGCCGAGGCGGCAAACGAATGCTTCTCAGTTGATGTTTAAAGAGACGGGCGACAGCACAAAACACGACGGCCGGCCCACGGCGTCGTTCTCGGTTTACTAAATACGAACTAAACGCCAAAACGCGAGGGTGGCTGTTCGCCCCGTGTGAATCCGCCCCTCTCTCTCTCTCTCTCTCTCCTCGTGCGGTGTGAATCCGCCCCTCTCTCTCTCTCTCTCTCTCTCCTCGTGCAGTGTGAATCCGCCCCTCTCTCTCTCTCTCTCTCTCCTCGTGCGGTGTGAATCCGCCCCTCTCTCTCTCTCTCTCTCTCCTCGTGCGGTGTGAAACACTGCCTCGGAGAAACGCCGGCTAAAAACCCAGAGGAACGAGGCGGCAAAAAAATAGACGATCTGATCGTTGACGTTTTACACAAATAACGATCAGGCAACCAAGTGTTTGAGCAGTGATGGAGTGGTTTGCGCAGTACTGCGCATGTGAAAAATAGCCACTAGTACAATCAAGCAAGGCCATAACTTCTCTCTTTTCTCTCTTTACCTCTCTCTCTCTCTCTCTATCTCCCTCTTCTTTTTTGTTTTCTCTTCCTCTCTGTCTCTGTCTCTTACACACTGTTTCAGAAATTAAAAAGGGCTCTTCTGTTTCTCTCTCTCTCTTCCCCTCCCTCTCTCTTTCTCGATAAATACTTCTGTCTATATTTTTTGTGTAATGTGTCTCCCACCTCCCCTCTTAATCGTGTACATACACACACACACACACACACACAGCACCTGCATAGAGATTTACTGTGCTGCACTAGGGAGTTGTAGTTGCTCCTCTCTCTTTTTCTCTCAATTTCTCCTCGTTTGAAATGGGAGATGTGTGGTGTCTGTTTAGTAAAATGTCCTGCCCCCCCCCCCCCCCCAACCCCTCCACATACTTATTCCTTTTAAGATAATATTATAGTTATCACTATAATATATTAAATTCTCACTATAATACTTTCAATATGAAAATACATGCTAATAAGCATACTCGTGATGATGATAACAATGATAACGGAAATAACGATAATCATAAGGTTAGAGATGTAAAAAAAAAAAAGAAAAAGAAATGAAAATTTCCAAGTTCTACCGAATCGCTGTCTTCCAGCTACTGTTTAACATGAGGAAAGGGTAGATTATGTTTCTTATTAACCGAAATGCTTTCTACACACCCAGCTCTATTCCCTCCTGTTAATTAGGCTACGTTAGCTCGTTGTGCTGCCTTCTGTTTTTAGTTCTACAGCGTGTGCGGAACATTCAGCTTCCTACCTTCTCTTCTAGCCTGTAGTCTTAGACAAGTATTGACACCCTTAAGGAAAATAAATAACATTTGATCATAGACTATATTTTGCTACAAATATTTATGCCGAGAAATATTCAGATATTATTTTCCCTGTAGTTTCCCATCGCGTCCATCACGAACGAGGCGACGGGACCGAAAAAGTCGTCTGAACTCGGTGGCCTGGCGTCTTTAGCTAACGTCCGTTGGTCAGTGTTGCGGTGACGAACCAGGTGTAGCTTACCCATGTGTCTTTTCTTTTTTCTTTTTTCTTTTCTTTTTTAAAGAAATAACTAGATAAAGTCTTTATTGGATGAGAAATTGCCATGAATATTCGCTTTTTGTAAGAGAAAACTTTGTGAAGGGATTAACCAGGGAGTATAGAAAGCATTACTATTCCTTTTAAAGAATATTTTAAACTTGTAAAGAAATACACAAAATATAAACAGATGAAAGGTTATTTACAGACTATATGTATATGTGATACACATATACGCATATTCATATTCGTACATATATGAATTACAAATGTTTTAAGAGATGATAAATAATGAAATATTAGACTTATAATAAAGATGCTGAAATAAAACACATTCTGAATAACCTGTAGTGTTTTCGTCTTCCTTTTCTGTCACTTACTGAACGAAAATAATGATTGATTGTAAAGCTCCAGTTTTTTTTTTTTTTGTATTTTCAGCCCTTCAAAAATGTGAAAAAATAGTTTTGTGTTGAAAAGCACATTTTGCATTTGCCTCATGCGATTCAGAAAGGGTTAGTTTAGGCACCGTTTGAGGATCTACGTGCTTAATAACGACAGACGTTTGGTTTTCAGGGCAGGTTTGGGGTCACCGTACGGGTGAATCCTGCAGCTTTCCCCAGCGCCTGTCGCGGGCGGTGCTAATGTGTAACAGCGAGATTTTGCGGCTGTCGCTTGCGTTCCATCGTCCTGTTCTACTTCGGTTTGTCAACTCGGCCTTTGACTTCATATCAAGCTGTAGTTCGAGATGTAGGCAGCTAGGCGTCACTTAAAGTCAAACAATCCACAGAAATGCAGTTACAGGCAAAAGCGTTCGTTCAGAACTGTTCAATTTTTTTTTTTAACTACAGGTGTGTGTACCCAACATTAGAAAGTCTAGGCTAGATGTTGCGTATGCACAAATGAATTTGTAAGCGTTCAGTACTGTGACCTGCGGTCCATTCTTCTGTTCTGAACTACTCTGGACAATTTTCGGACCATTTTTGAAAAAAGCCGCATCCTCGTATGTTCAGAGGACTTTATTAAATGGCATTTCCCCATTTGGCAGGTCCCACATACCTGCGGACCGCGGTCAGTCACTTCAGTCCCAACGAGACGCGTTAACCCTCCACCACTGAACACATCTGCATCTTGCAAACTTTACAGGCGTCTTGGGATGGTTTTATGAGAACAAAATGACTTCGGTTACAGGAAGAATGCAAGGCAGTCTTTTAAAAGACACAGGCGTAGAGAGTGCTTAGAATAAACGTTCCCCTGTGTTTTCATTTTTAAATTATTGTTCGCAATTTCTAAGAAAGCTTTCATTTGCAGTTAGTTCAAACGGGTTAGATTATTCTATGGGCTATTGTAATTGAGCTATATCTCAAAAAATGCGGCTGTCATCTTTTCATGTTTGTAATAAGGTGTAAAAAATAGCCTGCAAGAGAATAATTAACAAGTGTTTTATAATACAGCATTTCAAGATGGTTTCTACGAACTACATATAGGTCAATTGCATGCGCTATTTATTTCTTTATTGTTCGTAGTAGAGGGGCCCATGGGTGAACTTTAAAGAGCATGTTCTTTAATAGATCATGATGCTTCCGCGTGCCTAATATTTGCCCGCACCCGTTCTCCCCGGGCTCTTCTGCTCTTTTGGCCGGAGAGGCGCGGCTGCCCAGCTGTCACCCCGTGGCAGGGAGAGTCGTTGGCCCGAGCGAGGACGCGTACGGCGTTTCCCGCTGACATACGACGGCTGTCAGGACCAATCGCGTCCGCGGCGCGAGGTGAGCTAGCAGCCGCCGATAGCCCTCGTCAGCCTCGCAGTACCCGGAGCCGGCCCGACCGTGGGATGCGGTCAGCTGCTTCCCCCCCCACCCCCCCGCCTCGCTGCCGTGGCTCGTCCGTCCACACCGCTATCTGCCCCCGCCGTTAGTTTGAGGAGAACCGGAAGCTGTTTCGGATCTATCTGGAAAAAAATAAATAAATAAAAAATCAAGGGACAAGCGCTGGCTTGAGAAGATTATTTTCCAGCCCTCCTGGTTGAATTTTTAAATCCGCATTTTCACGGCGAAATTGACATTTGGTGGCACTTGTGCGATTTGGGCAGAGTCGCCAGTACTGACAAGGAGTTGCTGAAATTGTGGCATGAGTTTGGAGACATCTGATTGACCTTGAGCGGACAAGGTGCTTCTGTACTCTTCAGAATTCCTTCTTCTGCTGCTATCAGCAGTTGCATCATCACTGAAGAAAAGTGAGCCAGTACTTGTGCCAGCCAAACATGGCAAAACCAGGACACCCCCACCCAGGGGTGTAGCACAGAATTCTGGGCCCTATACATGAGCAGTCTCTGTGGGCCCCCTTCCTCTCTTGATCCATGTCTCTCACGCATCATTCCAGGCTTTTTGAGGGCCCTCCCCCCATTCAGACCCTGGGTAGTCAGTCCCACTTTCCCCCCCACTACGACGCCCCTGACCTAAGTTTTTCCTTATTTTAGTCATACTGTGTGACGCTTCTAGTGATAACGGATGCGTTGGGCATGGGCGGAGTCTGTTCGGTACGGTTCAATCAGGTGATTTCCCACACAGCTGGGCGCCCGAGAAAGACACGCGAACCTTCAGTGTGTGCGCTAGGGCAGGTCGCAGCGAAGTAGCTCTGAATTAGATAATGCGTAGACGTGGCAGAGCAGATAAACAACTAACGTGAAGGAATTAAGATCACGAGCCTTTTTATCCTCTCATTTGTCTGCTATTTAAAGATACGAAGGATCCTGTGACACACGATCTAAAACGAGCCTGTGAGATATATGCTAACAATTAGGGATGCATGTTAATTTATTAAGCTGTTGAGTTGCATATTAAGTAATAATCAGGTTGGACTCGGTGACACAAATCAGGACTCTCTCTCTCTCTCTCTCTCTCTCTCTCTGTCTTTCTCACAATGTACTCGATTAACTGCCAGTAAATGTGGTAGATAGATAGATAGATAGATGTTTTTTATTGTTCACAAGGGAAATTCATTTTGCTCAGGTCAGTACTCTACATACATAAATAAGTAAATAAATAAATAACACCATGTGTGCCTTTAGCACGGGGATGTTCGTTTAAGACCACTATTGACTCCTGTCTCAAATACCTCTCTCAGATACAGTGTAAATGTACGGTGTTAAATCTGCTCTGGTAGTGTACATAGGGTCCTGGTTGATGTCCTTTTTGCTCCCTGTCAGGTTTAATTTGGCTCTGATCCTTTCCCAGTGTAGAGCAGTTGCTCTCACTAATTGCTCTCGCATTAGTGAGAGCAACTGCTGTTTTGTGTGTGTGTGTGTGTGTGTGTGTGTGTGTGTGTGAGCCCACCCCCTCTGACTGATGCTCGGTAAACCGGCACGTCTGCAGCAGCTGTGGCAGCTCTTAACGCCCTCAAGGGGCCTGGGGAGGGAGGGAGGGAGGTAGGAGGAGGGCCGGGGAGAGGCCAGTGGAAGGGACCAGTAGAGGGGTAGGGGCAGGGGGAGTGGCCAGTGGAGGGGAAGGACAGGGGGAGTGGCCAGCAAAACGGAGGGGCATGGTGAGGGGCCATAGGAAAGGAGGGGCAGGGGGAGGGGCCAGTGGAAGGGGCCAGTAGATGGGTAGGGGCAGGGGGAGGGGCCAGGAGGCGGGGCCTGGAGAGTGATAAGGCCAGAGCCCTGTCATGTAGCACAGCCCATATCATCAACCAGGGGCCGCCAATCTTAGCCCTGCAGAACGTCTGCAGTACAACTCAAGCCTTTCAAACCTTAATTTCAATTCCAGAAGTATAAAGAGTCATTAAATGTATGTAATTATATAATATATAATAATATAATATATAATTTTTAATCAAATGAATTAGTCAAATTAATTCTCAGATATCTAATGCTTTCATTTTCTATAATGCGGTGTCGCAAATGGTGCCTCTTGTGAAAGATACTGCATTTTAAAAATTACTTTATTGATTGGACCACAGCTGAAATCAGTTAACTTTGAAATGTTATAAAAAATATAATAATAAAAAAAAGAACTGAACACTGATCGTTGAACCTAACCCATTTGTGGAAAATTAAGAATTTACAGAAAAAACAACATCTGCGTTGTGTTTAAATCAGTTTTAGCAGTTTTAACTTTATGTTACTTAAAGCCATATTTTCAATAACCTTACGCAATTAATAGATTGGTTAATAAAATTTAGAATGCACAGGGCTTCTGCAAGTCCATTAGTTTGGAACCCCTATCCTAAATCATACTTTTTTATTCCTGTTTATTGCAAAGTATTAACACAGAGGTCCACAAAGACAGCAGGTTACAATCTGTATTTTTTATTTATTTATTTTTTGTACATCCCTTTAAAGCTTATGTTGTGGTGAAATAAGTGTGGGTTCCTCCCAATACCACCAAGCTGACTGACACAGCCAGACTCACTGACCCAGCCAGGCTCACAGACATAGCCAGGCTCACAGACATAGCCAGGCTCACTCACACAACCAGGCTCACTGACACAGCCAGGCTCACTCACACAGCCAGGCTCACTGACACAGCCAGGCTCACTGACACAGCCAGGCTCACTCACACAGCCAGGCTCACACACACAGCCAGGCTCACTGACACATCCAGGCTCACTCACACAGCCAGGCTCACAGACATAGCCAGGCTCACTGACACAACCAGGCTCACTCACACAGCCAGGCTCACTGACACAGCCAGACTCACTGACACAGCCAGACTCAGTGACACAACCAGGCTCACTGACACAGCAGGACACTGAAGAACATTATCAGTGCCTTAGCTGTAACCCTGAAAGGTTTAAATACTATGGCTGCCCTGTGTACAAACATCATTACTCTGCTAAGTGCCCTCGACATTACTTTTCATTAACACTGCCCTGAGAAAGAGACATGGAAAGGTAGTGAGAGAGAGAGAGAGAGAGAGGGAGAGAGAGAGAGAGAACCACCTCATCTGACTTTGATTGTGTGATTCAGAGAAATTGAGAGCAGGAGTGAGCAAAGAGGAACGGGACAGACACCAGCTCAAAAGACCACAGCAAAAAAGGAAAGAGAGAGAGAGAGGGAGGGACAGGGAGAGAGGGAGAGAGACCTACTTTTAAAAAGTCGAGGAACAAGAGCAACGACGCAAACAGTGGAGCGGAGTGAAAGGTAAGAAGCAGTTTTGCCATTCTAACAGCGACTTGTGTATGTCTGAATGAGAAAGCATTTCATTTGAGGAAACAGAGGAGACAGATTCCAAAAAGCAGTTATTGCTGTCGGTTTCTGCGCACATTTGTCTTGCATACTGTGTATAGTTCATGCTTTAGGAGCATGTGCGGGGAACTCTGTACAACTTTCCAAATGGGGCAGTAATGTGAGGGGTGGGGGTTGGGGGGGGGGAGAGACAGGGGGATCGTTCCAAAAGAGACAGATAAATAACTTCATGAGCCGCTGGAATTTTCCATTTGTACAATACAAATTTTGGGGTTTGCATTGTGAGCGCACTCTTGTCTAGCTTCGCAGAGAAGACTATCCTACTGAAGAATGGTAGACGTAACACGGCTATCTGAAATATTTTCATATCGCCGACTATCGTGACAGTAAATCAGGCGCGGAATAAATGACCTCTTGCAACTTGGATTCGATGACAGTAAAACGCTAAATAACAATAAGTGCCATTGTGTCACAGACGTACAGTAAGTCCTGCGCGTTATAATGCGCACGGTCTATCAGAGCTAGCATAGGAGAGCACAGATCAGTGCTGGAGAAGAGGTCAGACTCAGGAAGTGATGTGGGATTAATCTTGCCTCTCCCCGAATTCCCTCCACTGTGCTCAATTTCAATTGAGCGGTACGTATTTAATGTAGCTTTACACACACACACACAAATACATACGTGTGTGCACACACACACACACGCACACACACACACACACACACACACACACACACTCACTAGAGGTGAGCCAGTGGACAGAGGAACAGGAAGCTGGGTTAAAGGTTTGGGAGTAATGAGCTGTGTCGTTACTCTTACTGGGAGGGAGAGGCGGCGCTACCCTGTTGGCTTACGTGTGTTTTGATTGGTCTGATGGACTGAAGCCCTAAAAATGACTGCACTGGAGAAACAGCCATGATACAGAGGACGTGTGTTTGTGTGTGTGTGTGTGTGAGTATGTTTTGTGTGTGTGTGTATGTGTGTGTGTATGTATGTGTGAGTATGTTGTGTGTGTGTTTGTGTGTATGTGTGAGTATGTTGTGTGTGTATGCACGCGTTTGTTGTGAGCATGTGAGTGTGTGTGGGTTTATGTGTGGGTGTGTGTGTTTTTGTGTGTGTGTGTGTGCATGTCTTTGTTGTGTGTTTGTTGTGTGTGTGCATGTTTGTTGTGAGTATGTGAGTGTGTGTGGGTTTATGTGTGTGTGTGTGAGTATGTTGCGTGTGTGTGTGTGTGTGCGTGTGTGTGTTTGTGTGTGTTTGTTGTGTGTGTGTGTGTGCGTGTTTGTTGTGAGCATGTGAGTGTGTGTGGGTTTGTGTGTGTGAGGGAGAGAGATTTATGGATAGTATGGATAACATACTGTAACTGTATGATATAAAGCATTGTTTTACCACGTCAGGTTATTTCCTCCAATGGTCTTTGCAGAACTGTTTTTCTGAAACAGTATTTCCTGTGCAGGGGTGGTGTGTACTGTACATGTGTGCATAACATGTTTGCATGTTAGCATTTATAATGCTAAAAATATGAAGGTCTGTAATATGACTCCCTAGCAGTGTACAGAGTGAGGCCTGCTGGGTAATTCTGTAAACGCACTGATGAATCAGCTGAGGGTATGTCCTGTCCTCTCCTACCGAATTTAAGGGGGAGAATGAGACAGTCACGTCCCCCCAACCCCCAACCCCCCCATCTCACCCCCACCCCCCCCCGGCCGAGCGGGACCAAGCACCAGCGAGAGGGAGAGCTGCCATTTACCCCTCGTTTATTTTAGGACGGGTAGAATTTCAGCCGGGCGAGGTCTGGGTGCGGGCATTTCGTCCGAGTCCTGCCAAGGAATGCCAGGCCTCTTGCTTGCGGACTATATTCAGCCACACTGTAGCAGACCGCCCCTCCTGACAGCAAACATCCACTCTTCTGTCTGTCTGTCTGTGTTGCTGTACAGCTATGTACACTATATACCCCACCCCACCCTAACAACCTGCCACTCTATCTCCCTTTATGGTTGCCTGTCTATGCAGCTGTACAGCTATGTACACTATACTGTATACACCACCCCACCCTAACAACCTGCTACTCTATCTCCCTTCATGGCTGCCTGTCTGTGCAACTGTACAGCAATATATATAGGGTATATATATATATGATATATAGTTGTCAAAGGTCTGGTTTGGGGTCCCAACTGGACAATATAATGTCTGGTCTGAGTAACTGATAGAGAAAACTTGTTGTTAGTTTGTCGGTCCGTGATCTGTGGCGATTGCTCTTCCCCTGGACTGGGAAATGTTCTGAGGGATATCAACCATAACAACCCCCCAATCCCCCCCCTGCCCCCACCCCCCTCGCCCACCACCCCCCTCGCCCACCCGATCCGCTATTGGCTCAGACAGCTCCCTCATTCACAAGTAGGCTTCCGGCTATTCGTGTTGTCCGGTTCAGAGTGATTCCAGACCTGGAAACCCTGTACACACCACCCTACTCTGCCCATCATTCGCGCTCCATGACTGCCTTGTCTTTCTGTGATCTACTATATAAATGCCCAGTCGCATTTGCAGTGTTCGACGGGGATTGAGGTGCCCCCCCACCCCCCCCCTCACTAGTGACGCCATTGATGGGAAATATATTGTAATATTTACAATTACAGGTAAGAAGGATATATAAATGTTTCGACCCCCCCGACCTGTTGTTTTTACCTCTTTTGGGGATGTCCAAGTCTTAATTAGGGGGGGTCAGACCCCCCCAATCACCCCCGTAATTCGAACCCTGTTTGCAGGCCTGTGTCATTGCTGTGGTGTACTCCTGCCATTTTGAGAATGTCCATGCCACAGCCTGTGGATTTGGGCGGGGCCGGATGATGGGGAATGGTGACAGGCCAAATGTGAGGGGGGCAGTGGCGGGGGTCAGGACACCAATGCACCAATAGCAACCCGAAGTGATGATGCTAATGGCAGTTAAAAGCAGCTATCACAATAACATTAGTCAGCTAACATTGTTTCTTTAGGATGTGATGTGACAGATATGCAAGACTGTCAGAAATGGTCATTTGCATATTTGTTTAATCTGTTTCTTTAGATCGTGATGTGACATGTAACTAGATAGCGACGTTACATGCCACATCACACCCTGCAGCTAATTAAAGCTAATTAAAGCTAAGCCTCTTACAGCTAATTAAAATTATAAGTACTTAGCAGTGACAAAATGGCTACCTTACTACAAATACAGACGTGCCTTGATTCAGGATCCCACAGTTTTCCTTCTTCCCCCTCATGTCTAATGGCCAGAATCCACTTTTCCCACCTCATTGGCTTGTTGTTTTTGCACGGGAGCACATAACACTTCACATCGGGGTCCTTGGCTGGTGCAGTGGGCGGCTCTGTGGTTCAGAGCACAGTCCTGGGTGAGAATCACTGTGGAGTTTGAGCGTGCTTCCTGTGTCCACGTAGGGTTTCTCCGGGGTAGTCCAGTTTCCTCCCACAGTCCAAAGATTGTATGTGTGGACTGGCGACCTATCCACAGTGTGTGTTCCTGCCTCTCGCCCACAACCCTGAACCAGGAGTAAGCGGGTTAGGTAATGAATGGATTCAGAGGGCTCTTGGCCTTGTTATTTGTGCAGTCCACCACCCAACAGCTTTTCAGCATTTTTACAATCTTGTAAATCCACCGCCTGCTAATAGTAACTCTGCGGAGTGCGACAGATTGATTTGACCAATCGTGAGCGTGGTCTTCACTGTGTGACGCATTATGAGCTGTCTCTATGGATTGCCTGCAGTGCATTTTCAGCTGTGTTACCGCTAGAAGGATAGTGTCGCCTTCGTGGCTCCTAACTCTAACCAAGTGGCTGGTCAGCATCCGGTAAAGTTAGGAAGCTGCTGTTATTAGCTAGTCTGACTGAATTCAGTTATGTTTGGCCATGTTAGCTGGCTGGCCGTGACGACTCAAGGATTTAAGTAACAACTTAAGGCCAGAGAATACGATTCCAGTCCACTATTCTCAGCTCATGTGGGCTAGCTGCCTATTGCTAGTTAGGCAATAGGGTTGAGTCCACCAGAAAATCCTGCTATCATGTATAAGTTTTTTTTTTCAGATGCGACTGTATTTTCACTACTATAGATCAATATCTGTGGTCAGAGAGACACGTTGCATCTTTCACTAAATTCATACCGTAGGTGAATGTGTGGTTGTGTCCCTTTGTTGCCATGGAGATTAGCTGGTCGGCCGCAGACAGGAGGTCTTCTCGGCTACCTCTCCGATCTGCTGACATGGCGGGAGAGGCCTACGGCTTTGCTGCAATAGATACACAGAGCAAACAGAAACCCACCGGTGCTGGGCTAGCAGTGGCTAGCATATGCCTGTCCCATCACCACTAAGCTAATGATAGCTAACCCGTAACTTTGCTCTGTATAACAGGGAAGTGGAAGTTAAGTTAAGTCAGTTGACCATTTTGGCGTACTTGGAACTACTCGACTGGCATGAATGTTCTTGAAAGAGACACGATTCCAACTGGCTGCAATATGATGTTATAAAGCTACCAACATTGCTAGTCAGAGCAAAATATCTAGTTATTTTGCTGGTGCGTGATCTTTGTCATCTTCGGGGTGTAGGCGGGGTTGAGAACAGATTGTAAACACAGGAGCGAAGCAAGGATAGAAATCCTGCATAGTACAGTATGCCTTTAAAATAATCACCAGTGTCAGTGCCTTTACTTACTGTCATTTTAGGGTCTGGTAGCACTGGGTTTGTTTTGTAACTCTTTTGAGTGTGTCCCAGTGAGTCACGTGCTTCTGTTTTTTGTCTGATCTGATTGGCGAATGAGCAGTTGTCCTCGTTTGGGACGTTGCAGTCCCCATTCCGTATGCTGTTTTTAGAGAGAGTGTTCTCAGGGCGCCTCTGGGCTCAGTTAGCTGTTTCTGTGATGTCATTTCTCTTTTGGACGTCATGTTTTAATGGGCGTGCCCCAGGCGTGGCCCGGTGGTGCCGTCAGAAGGTTCCCTCCGTTCCCAAAGACGTTTTACAGAACGCCGGTTCTACAGGGTTCCGTTCAGTAACCCAGCAGTGAGGAGGGAGTGCTCTTTCTGTGGCCAGGAGTCGACTTTGCATCATCTCTTCCTGGAATGATTGATTGAGGGGCCTTTTTAAACTGCTGGGTAGTTTTTTTCAGGAGTTGGGTGAGTTCATCTTTTATTGGGGGGGCCAAAGTGCAGTGTTGTTACTAAGTGGATGGAAGGTTGTCTGTTGAATTATACGTCTGGATTGGGAAAAACTGTGTATTTGGAAGAACCGGGAAGAACATTGTTCTTGGGGCTGGTTCCACTGATCCTGGAAAGGATGTGTGATGGCAGCACAGCTGAAAATGAATTGCGAATCAGATTTTAATTAATGACATACCAGGGTTCTGCGAAACATGCTGTGTGTGTCTGTGGAGACTGTGTGTGGGTGTGTGTGCGTGTGTGTGCGTGTGTGTGGGGGAGGTGTTCCTTTGCCAGTTTGGAGATGATGGGCTGTTGACCTTTACTTTTCTTTTTGTTCTGTTATGACATAAAAAGAAAAAATGGCTGAGCTGCGTTGACTGGGTTTTGTAATCCAGGCAAAGCTACCGCCACTGTAAGAAATGAATAATAAAGGTTTGTTTATCCAAAGAATCCAAAATCTCCCTCAGTGGCTTTCTCTCTGACTAGTTTTCTTTCTTTCTGCTCGCTGCTAAGGTGAAGCTGCCTATTGAGTTTAATCTCAGTCCCACATGTTTGTCTAGTGTGCGCAGTTTTCTAGAATCACATCTCTAATTATGAACGTGCGAATGGTTTCTTCATGTTTCTCTCATCTTTTCTCTCACTCCCTCTTTCTCTCGATAATAATAATATCGATAATAATATATAATAATATAATAATAATAATATAATAATCATTATTATTGAAATTATAGTTGTTGTTGTTGTTGTTACAATAAATGCTCTCTTTGTTCAGAATTTGTGTTGATGCTCTGAAGGCCTTCGTCAGGGTGCCATTATGGCTCTAGGATTTTGGTGTCCCCAAACAAGTGGCCCTAAATGGGCGCACAGACCATTTACGCTAGGAGCCTGGTTATTACTGTCTTTATTCGGGGGTCAGTTTGTGGGTCGTGCTTCGCGTCGAAATCATTCGCCTTTAGTGCTGATGAAAGCGGACTGACTGAATGGTTGACAGTCTTGTGCACGCCATGTGATTTCGAAACTCAGAGAAGTGTCAGATGCTTTCTCCGTCAGAAGGGCAATAAAATAAAAATCTTTCTCTCTCTCTCTCTCTCTTTCTCTCTCTGTCACAGGGGCCTCCGCCATGTCATCCATCCTGAAAGAGACGGCCCTCCTGGAGGACACCAACAACGAGAGCTTCTGGATGGTGAGAGAAAGGGAGAGAGAGAGAGAGCGGGTAGAGAGAGATAAAGAGGGAGAGAGAGCGAGAGAGAGAGAGAGAGAGAGAGAGAAACAAAGAGAGAGACAGAGAGGGAGAAAGATAGAGAGAGAGAGAGGAAGCTGTGTGACCAAATGGAAAACCCTCTTGTCCTGGTCGTCCTGCTCCTGTCACGTCCACCGAGCTGTGACCACGCCCCTCTCTGCCTCTGATTGGCTACCTGCTCTTCTCTGGTTCCTCTCCATCTCATCTGGCCAGCTGCTGGGTTACAGATGCATCTGTCACACTTCCTGTATGCCTGTCTCTCCTCTCGGGCCTCCCTCCCATTGGCTGGCTCGCGTTCCCCGGCGTGTGTCGCCGTTCTGCGATTGGCTGGCCACCGCACGCTGGCACGTCTCTAGGTTGCTCTTGGCTCGGCCGGAGATTCCTCGGCTGTTTTCACTTTACGCTCGGGCGAGCTGGAGTGCGTCTGACGGGTTCGAGGGGGCGGAGCCATGCTGGATTATCTATGCAGCTGCTCTGTGACCCTGTGACTGGAAATGCCAACACTGGGGCTCAAATTTACACGCTGAAATCCTCCATATTCCTCTGTCTTCAGACTGCTTTCACTGGGAGAATTCGGATATCAGATACCCTCTCTCTCTCTCTCACACGCACACACACATGCAGGCATACACACACGCGCGCACGTACTTATATAGACACACACACACACGCAGATACACACACAGACAGACACACACACGCAGGCACACAGACACGCACATACGCACACACACACGTGCAGGCACACACACGCACGCACATATGCTCACAGACACACACACACAAGCAGGCACACTCACACACGCACGTACGCACACAGACTCACACACACACACACACACACAGACTCAAGCATACAAAAGCGAGTGAGAGGGAGAGAGAGAGATTGCCAGGAAAATAGAGACCAAGTTGCCAGATTCCACATCCACAAACAAAGGAACCCACTCAGGAAATTCTGTTACACTCTCTCTCTCTTTTTCTCTCTCTTTCACTTTCCCTTCATATTTCATATTTTATTGGGTTGACAGCACGGGAGTTTATAGCCAGAACAGCACTTTATGTTGGAAAAATAAGATTACACTGTCTTAAAAAGAAACATCGCTCAAAACAGCAATTCTTCTTGCTTCTGTCATTCTGTTCCCTTATCCATCATCCACATTGGCTGAAAGCAGCACTGTTATTAATAACAATAAAACATTACTGTACACAGTTTTAATATAGTAAAGGGCAGGCTGGCCGAGTTTGATTCATGTCATATGACATATCACGTGACAAACTTTCCATAGATAATTACTACGCATCTCTTCAGACTGTTCCTGGACTAGCTATCACTACTCTGCAGGGCACTCCCAATCTAGGATCACTCTTATCACGTGTACCCTTCTACCTTATTCCCGTAGCACTTTCATGTTACACACGCGCCTCCATCCAGCACTTATACTGCACTTTTGTCATTATCGTGATGTCACAGCATGTTGTCAAGTTTGACTTACTCTCTGACCTAGCTTGTGCTTGCTGGCGTGTGAACTTGACTTAATGTGTTCATGGCTATGAATAACTGTTACGCAATGAGTATTGTACCTTATCGGACCTGTGATTTGTAGTTGCTCCAATGACCTTTCGGTATGCGCTTATTGTACCTCGCTTTGGATAAAAGCGTCTGCCAAACAAATGTAATATTAAGGCAACAATTCACTGTGAAAATCCACGTCTCTCCTTCTTTAAGCGCGGCGCCCTCTGGTCTCTTTCTCGCGCAGCCGGGTAACTACCAGCGCACGGTGAAGCGGACCCAGGGCTCCTTCCAGGTGTGCAACGAGCTGGTGGCCTGCTTCCAGGAGCGGGCGCGGGTGGAGCGGCAGTACGCGCAGCACCTGAGCGACTGGAGCAGCAAGTGGAAGCCCCTGGTGGAGAACAGTGAGTACTGCGGCTCTGCGAGCGGCGGTCGCCACGTGGGCGCCCGACTCTGAGCTACGAGCTGTGAGTCACTCTCTCTTTCTCTCTCTCTCTCGCTCTCCCTCTCCCTCTCTCTCTCCTGTCTCTCTCTCTCTCTCCCTCACTCTCTCTTTCTCCCTCCCTCTCTCCTTCCTTCCTTTCTCTTCTCTCCCTCTGTCACCCACTCCCTCCCTCTCTCCTGTCTCTCTCTCCCTCCCTCTCTCCTTCTTTCCTTACTTTCTCTCCCTCTGTCACCCTCTCCCTACCTCGTCCTTCTCTTCTCCTCTCTCCTCCTCTCTCCTTCTCTTCCTTCTTCTCTCCCTCTTCACCCTCTCCCTACCTCGCTCCTTTCTCTCTCCCTCCCTCTCTCCTTCCTTCCTTTCTTTCTCTCCCTCTGTCACCCTCTCCCTCCCTCGCTCCTTTCTGTCTCCCTCCCTCTCTCCTTCCTTCCTTTCTTTCTCTCCCTCTGTCACCCTCTCCCCCTCCCTCCTGTCTCTCTCCCCCTCCCTCTCTCCTTCCTTCCTTTCCTTCTCTCCCTCTGTCACCCCCTCCCTCCCTCGCTCCTGTCTCACTCTCTCCCTCCCTCACTCCTTCCTTCCTTTCTTTCTCTCCATCTGTCACCCTCTCCCTCCCTCTCCTATCTCTCTCTCCCTCCCTCTCTCTTCCTTCCTTTCTTTCCTCTGTCACCCTCTCCCTCCTATCTCTCTCATCCTCCTTCTCTTTCCCTTTCTCAACCTCATTAATACCCTCTCCATCTCTCCCTCATTCTTTGTACCTTTTTCATCATCAAATCAAATCAAATGAATTTTTATAGTGCTTTTTACAGAGGACAGACACAAAGATACTTCATAGCAGAAAACAGGCAAGAAAGAGCTAAAACCAGGCCTGAACCCCCAAATAGCAAGCACATGAGCTAAATAAAAACTCACAGTGGTGAGAAAAAACTATCCAGTGAACTCAGGGGGAGGAGTCAAGGCTACAGTGATCCAGTGAACTCAGGGGGAGGAGTCAAGGCTGCAGCGATCCTGTGAACTCAGGGGGAGGAGTCAAGGCTACAGTGATCCAGTGAACTCAGGGGGAGGAGTCAAGGCTGCAGCGATCCTGTGAACTCAGGGGGAGGAGTCAAGGCTACAGTGATCCAGTGAACTCAGGGGGAGGAGTCAAGGCTACAGTGATCCAGTGAACTCAGGGGGAGGAGTCAAGGCTACAGCGATCCAGTGAACTCAGGGGGAGGAGTCAAGGCTACAGTGATCCAGTGAACTCAGGGGAGGAGTCAAGGCTGCAGCGATCCTGTGAACTCAGGGGAGGAGTCAAGGCTGCAGCGATCCTGTGAACTCAGGGGGAGGAGTCAAGGCTGCAGCGATCCTGTGAACTCAGGGGGAGGAGTCAAGGCTGCAGCGATCCTGTGAACTCAGGGGGAGGAGTCAAGGCTGCAGCGATCCTGTGAACTCAGGGGGAGGAGTCAAGGCTGCAGCGATCCTGTGAACTCAGGGCAAGAATTTGCAGGAGCCCCAGCGGAAAAGAAACAGAGGATTAGACACTATAAACTACACAGAGTAAATGTAGTCTCTGTGCCAAACACCTAAAATAAACACTGGGATTAAAGCTTCATCCAGCTACTATACAATCCACGACCAGCAGTGCATAACCTTTTATGGCTAAGGCAGCCACTACTGAGAGCCCTCCTACTGGAGCACCAACCGATTTCAGTTTATATGCTAACCCTGCAGGGCTAACTCAGACCATGCATACCGTTTAACAGGATATAGGATTACAGGAATGGTTAACTATAGGTTTCATAAAGAGGTAAGTTTTAAGGCTACATTTAAAGACAAGAAGTGTGTCTGAAGCCTGCATATTTATAAGGAGATTGTTCCATAAAACAGGAGCTCTATGAGAGAAGGCTCTATCACCCATTGTAATTTTAGATACACATGGAATTTTCACATAACCAGCATCTTCAGAATTAAATAATCTTAGAGGAGATTATGGCTTCATCTGTCTCCCTCTCCCTCCCTCCCTCTCTTCATCCCGCTCTTTTCCCCCTCCCTCACAATTTCCCTTTCTCTCCCTCTCTCTCTCTGTCCCCTCTCTGCCTCCCTCTTCCTCTCTCTCTCTCTCTCACTCACTCACTCTCTCAACTCAGTTTCAATTCAGTAATGCTTTATTGTTGTGACTGCATATAAACAATTCTGCCAAAGAAACTAACAGCAACACATAAGAAACATAATTAATATGATGGAATGCATCAAGGGAGGGAAACCTGCAGGCAACTTAGAAATTGGATGATAAACACCAATACGGACAGTAATAAGAACAGAAACTAACAACACAAATAGCAGAGATGGTGCCTCACTGGTCGTCCCTCATGCAACTGGCTGCAACACACCCACCGATAATGTATTCAACCTAATCCAGCCCATTTTCCACCTGTGCCGTGCGCTTGGAGCTGTGCGCTCCTCGCCTCTGGTTACGAAAATACCCACATTCAGTAGCCATGGCCAATGCACACATGTACTGCGCCCATGCACCATTTGAAAATAGGGTCCTTTGAGGTAATGCTGACAAGTGTTATAAGTGTTTAGTTTTTGTTAGTGAACTCAGCCTCAGGACGAGCAGGCTGAGGGACCTCCTTTCTGTGTTCAGCTCTTGGTATTGCAGTGCTTTATGATGATAGTTATATCATCTCTCTCCCTCCCTCCCACCCTCTCTCTCTCCCTCCCTTGGTATCTCTCTCCCTCTCTATCTCCCCCCCCTCTCTCTCTCTCTCTCTCTCTCTCTCTCAAATTCAAAATGCTTTATTGGCATGAAATACATTTGTACATTGCTCTCTCTCTCTCCCTCCCTCTCTCTTCCTTCCTCTCTCCCCCCTTTCTCTCTCTCCCTCTCTCCCTATCTCCTTCCCTATCCTCCTCTCCCCTCCTCCCTCTCCTCTCTCTCCTCCCTCTCCTCCTCCTCTCTCCTCTCTCCCTCCCCCCCTTCCTCCCCCTCTCCTCTCTCCTCCTCCCTCTCTCTCCTCTCTCCCTCCCTCCTCCTCCTCTCCCTCTCCCCTCCCTCTCCTTCCCCTCTCTCCTCCCTCCCCTCTCTCTTTCTCTCTCCCCCCTCCCCCCTCCCTCCTCCTCCCTCCCTCCCTCCCTCAGGCCCGCTGTACGGGTCCCTGCTCCAGGCCTGGCAGTGTTTCCTCACCTCGGCCGACCGCCTCTCCGAGCTGCACTCCTCCATCTGCAAGTCCCTGGTGTCGGAGGACGGCGATCGGGTGAAGACCTGGCAGAAGGAGACCTTCCACAAGAAGATGTTCTGCGGCTTCCGCGAGTCGCAGGACCTGGAGTCGGGCTTCTCGAGAGCTCAGAAGCCCTGGGCCAAGAGGCTGAAAAAGGTGACACCACTGAGCGCGCTCCACGCAACACGCACGCAAACTCGCCACTTCTCCTCTTCGCTCACACTTTCCATTTCGAACAGGAGCCCCAGCTGTTACACTCTCAGAAATAAAGGTACACAAGGGTAGAAATTCTGTACAAGGTCAAAACTGTACCTCTAAATGTATTAGTGACAAGCGATTGTACCTTTCTAGGTACTGAATCGTACCCTTTTTTCTGAGAGTGTACCATCACCATTTCCAAAGCAGGACGTTTGTTTTTAAAACAAAACATAATGAGGAGAACCGGCCATTCAGCACATCTAGAATATAAGAGTACAATACAGCTGCAAGCAGAGATTCCCGGGGTCCAGGCAACATCAGCAACAGCAAACACTGAGTCTCTATGAGGGTGGACACCAACATTACATACGTATGTTTGTTCCAACTGACATTGCGGACAATGCCATCAACTTAGGGTACTGATGCAGCAGTGAAGTTTTGAATATTCGTATTTGGACCTCTATAGCACCACCATGTAGTTGGATTAGGTAAAGCCATTAGGTGTGGAGTCTTGTTTCCACTCTGACCCTGAGTGAAACCCCTCCTCCCTGGGTGACACTAGCCAATTACATTCAATCACCCCGCAGAACTCCTGTCATTGTTACCTGTTACAAGGTTCTGTATAAGGCACAACTACATTTCCCAGGGATCTTTAATTTGCGTAGAGTGTAGTTCTCAGCCTGTAAGATCACAATGTCTCCACGGTACTACTCAGGAGCTCCGGACAGATGAACAAAACTTTAAAGAACTGCATTACCCAGAGATCCATGTGAAATGGAATTCATGTAAATCTGTGAAGGGAAAGTGCTGTGAGGTCATTAGTCCTGTTGTCATTTGATGGGCCCCAGCTGGAGAAGGCCCGGGGGAACTTCCACAAGGCGGCCCGCAAGGAGCAGGCGGCTCGGGACCGGGAGGCGCACGCCCAGGGGAACCCCGATATCGCCATCGAGAAGCAGAGGAAGATACAAGAGCAGAGGGAAGAGACTGAGGAGGAGACAAAGAAGGTGAGTGAGAGAGAGAGAGAGAGAGAGAGAGAGCTAGGTTATGGCCTTGCTTGATATTGCACTAGTGAATGTTTTACTTGTATGATACTGATAAATCACTCCATCACTTCACACAGGCATGATGCATACTCCACTACACTACAGTCAACTATATTACCGCACATTACACTACACACTAACTACATTAGATTATTGCAGCACACTGCACTACACAGTACACCACATTAGACTATATTACAGCACACTACACTACATGAGACTATATAACACTACACTACACACTACACTACATTAGACTATATTACAACACACTACACTACATTAGACTATATAACACTACACTTCACTACACACTACACTACATTAGACTATATAACACTACACTTCACTTCACATTATACCACATTAAGTCTAATATTACAGCACATTACAGGGCGGGTCCACTCACATATGCACCCAGAACTTGAATGGACGGCTGTTGTCTCTTGAACAGCTCAAGGAAGTTCCCATTCACTTCAAAATTGACGATGATAAACTGATCTGCACCGTGTGCTTTGAAGCTAGACCGTGACAAAGCAGCATAAATCTGCAGAACAGCAGCCGTTTAAAGGTGTCGCATGAGAAGAAAATCAAATAAAAATTGGCGTGACACAAAGAAATTTGTCAGTAAGAGTCGCAAAAACCAGTACGCTTCATGTGAAAGGAAACTGTAGGCACTGTAACTCTATCATGCACTTTAAGAGTGTATCAGAACCCACTGACAGCTAGTTTCACTGAGGGAGAGAAAGAGGAGTGGAGTACGGGAGTTTTAAGACAAAGCATATAAACAAAATACATTAACTAATAAAACAATCATAGTAACATAATGTAGAGAAACGTATTCAGCACAATTGGCTGCAGAATATGAAGTTTATTGCCACAGCTTGACTGAGAGAGAGTGAGAGAGAAAGAGTGTGTGTGTGTGTGTGTGAGTGTGTGGGGTCGTGGGGTCATGCTCGTGTGTGGGGTCGTGGGGTCATGCTCGTGTGCGGGGTCGCGGGGTCACGCTCGTGTGCGGGGTCGCGGGGTCACGCTCGTGCGACGCTCACGCCTCCTCTCTCCAGATGCGCCTGCGCTACGAGAAGGTGCTGGAGGAAGTGTCGCGGTACGCCCCCCGCTACATGGAGGAAATGGAGTGCATCTTCGACCAATCGCAAGAGGAGGAGAGGAAGAGGATCAGCTTCCTGAAGCAAGCCTTCCTGTCCATACACAGACACCTGGACATCACTAACAATGACAGGTAGAGGAACGCGCCTGCATTTCAAATTGACCCGCCCTAGTAAGACCTCACAGACAACAAATACTGATATAGCTCGGGAGGTAAGAGCGGTTGTCTGGCAGTCGGAGGGTCGAAGTGTCCCTGAGCAAGACACCTAACCCCTAATTGCTTCCAACGAGCTGACTGGTACCTTGCATGGCAGCCTTTCACCGTTGGTGTGTGAGTGTGTGTGTGAATGGGTGAATGAGAGGCATCAACTGTAAAGCGCTTTGGATAACAGCGCTATATAAATGCAGTCCATTTACCATTTAGTATTCCACTCTGCATCCACTGGCTTGTGTTTTTACGTTCTGCCATGTTATGCGTAGATATCTTTCCTTTACCTCTTTGGTGTGATGTGCTCGATCGGCTGCTTGTGTGGGTAGATAACGTACCGGGAGCAGGGGGTGCCGACGGTTGCCCCCCGTCGGTCGGTCTGAATCTGAATCGCCTGTCGGAGCGTGCCGGTGTGTGTGATGGTGAATTCGGTGCCTGTGGTCTCTCGCAGTGTGAAGGCCGTGTACAGCGAGCTCCACCACGTCATCATGTCCATAAACGAGCAGGAGGACCTGCGCTGGTGGAGGAACCACCGCGGACCGGGCATGCCCACCGACTGGCCCCAGTTCCAGGTACGCCCGGATCGCCCGGATTCGCCGGCTCGCTCGCCCTCCCACCCCTCCACCCCTGCCTGCAGCTGGAGGTGTTAAAATACCACATACAGTACAAGTCCCTGGGCTATAACCAGGACTGGATACAGTGTGTAGTGTAGTGTGCTGTTATATAGTGTAATGTAGTGTATTAGTGTAGTGCTGTAATAGTCTAATGTAGTGTAGTGCTGTAATAGTCTAATGTAGTGTAGTAGTGTAGTGCTGTAATAGTCTAATGCAGTGTAGTAGTGTAGTGCTGTAATAGTCTAATGTAGTGTAGCATGTAGTGTAGTGCTGTAATAGTCTAATGTTGTGTAGCATGTAGTGTAGTGTGCTGTAATAGTCTAATGTAGTGTAGTAGTGTAGTGCTGTAATAGTCTAATGTAGGGTAGTGCTGTAATAGTCTAATGTAGTATGTAGTGTAGTATGCTGTAATAGTCTAATGTAGTGTAGTAGTGTAGTGCTGTAATAGTCTAATGTAGTGTAGTGCTGTAATAGGCTAATGTAGTGTAGCATGTAGTGTAGTGCTGTAATAGTCTAATGTTGTGTAGCATGTAGTGTAGTGTGCTGTAATAGTCTAATGTAGTGTAGTAGTGTAGTGCTGTAATAGTCTAATGTAGTGTAGCATGTAGTGTAGTGCTGTAATAGTCTAATGTTGTGTAGCATGTAGTGTAGTGTGCTGTAATAGTCTAATGTAGTGTAGTAGTGTAGTGCTGTAATAGTCTAATGTAGTGTAGTGCTGTAATAGGCTAATGTAGTGTAGCATGTAGTGTAGTATGCTGTAATAGTCTAATGTAGTGTAGTAGGGTAGTGCTGTAATAGTCTAATGTAGGGTAGTGCTGTAATAGTCTAATGTAGTGTAGTAGTGTAGTGCTGTAATAGGCTAATGTAGTGTAGCATGTAGTGTAGTATGCTGTAATAGTCTAATGTAGTGTAGTAGGGTAGTGCTGTAATAGTCTAATGTAGTATGTAGTTGTAGCAAGCCGAGTGCTACCGCTCGTTTGAGAGATGAGAGAGACAAGTTCTTTTTCAGGACGCGACTGCGTCTTTCTTTATTTTTCGGCCGCCACGCGGCTTTCTGTTCGCAATACACAATACAAGATGTATATTTTTCAATTCACGGCTGACTGCCCGTCAGCTCTTCTTCCTCCTCCAGTTCTCTCGCTTCTCTCTCTGTCGAGCAGCTTTTAAACGTCCAGGCTCACTGTCGAGGTAATCAGCACATTGTCAATCAATCAAACAATTAACTATCCGTGCTGATTAATAAACCCCAACAGCCGTGGCGCAGAGTTCCGAGAGCCGCCCCGCCCACTCTCTCTCTGCAGCCAACGCAAAACCACGCCCACCCTACCACAGTAGTGTAGTGCTGTAATAGTCTAATGTAGTGTAGTGCTGTAATAGGCTAATGTAGTGTAGCATGTAGTGTAGTATGCTGTACTGATTTTTGATTGAGTTGATTTTTATTTATTTTAGAGTCTTACATCATAAAGATGCCCAGCCCACAGGGGCTTAAAAGCCACCTTAACTCATACAAATCCATACTTGAGACAGGGCCCAGAGAAGAATAACAAAAGGATTATTACAATTCCTCACATTCATTCTTAGTAAAGAACTCATGATTAATAATAATCGATATATTTCACGACTTCTACACATAAACGACACTCCAGGCACTAGCTGTAAATTTTGCTGAAAGGAAAGCCTCCTCTTGAAAAAGCCATTTTAACATCGATTCACCGGCAGCCCAAAATAAATCTGGATTTTTCGTTTGTTTACTTTTGAAAATAGTTTCTCTCAAATCGCCGTCGCTCCTGAGTCACTTAGTGTAACTGCTGTTCTTCAGCCAGACCCCTAAATCTTCCGACCTCAAGTAGCAGAGGCAAGGTACCCCGTTTTCCGCTGTGTACTGACCTTTGCCCTCTTCCCAAATTACAACCAACAGAGGGTTCAGTGCAGTATTCTATAGACTTTATTTGGTCTATTCCATGCCTCCTTCTTCCATTGCTCTGTACCGCATGCTTGATTATATTAATACTACTGTATACGTAGATTATTACCAAATATATCTAAGTCAGAAAATCTTGCATTTACGTCCACAAACCAAGGGTGCCTGGCGTCACCATTAAAAACCTTTAACCTTCCGGTATTTCACATTTTTGTTCACCTAGGCATGGTGCCTACCCTATTTCACCTTGAATATCTAGTTCAGGGGCAAATGTATGTAATCCAATAAAACAACTAACAGCTTCATGAGAGTTAACTTCATGTTATCTTTCCCACCCCACACACCTGCAGCGTAAGATTGGACACACCCTAGGCATTATAATGTTGAGTGCAAGTTAAAATTACGAGGTTGCTAAATTGTTTTATTTACCAATGAACCCAGTAAATATTTTTGTGGTGAAAAATGGGTGAAACGCCCTCTAGGCATTCAGGTGAAGACTCGTCTACATTTGGTTGAAAAGTGAGTTTTCTAAGCGACTAGAACATAGCTAGGCTATCTGGGCAAAACCTGAGCTATATTGGGGTTAACCCAGTCTATTTATGTCAAAACATCTCTCAAGCTAGATTTCTGCCCCTCTAGATGTCTAAATTCTGGATTTTACTCATGGGGTATGTAGTGTAGTGTGTAGTGTAGTGTACTGTATTTGTAAGAGTTTTTCATTTCCATTATTTATGCAGAAGATCAGAGCGCTAAAACAAATATTAATAACCCTTGTGTGTAATGGAAAGACATATTTCTGGGATATACTACAGTATAGTATATTTTTCTTAGTTTGTGCTAAAACTGTCATCTGCGTATTTTATTTATTATCAGTGGATCAGGCTGTTGATAAATTAACTTTTGTAGTGTGCAATGTCTGTGCTACACCCTGATATTAAAGTTCAGTCGTAAAAATGTCATCACAGAAATACATTTTAGACTTATTTTGATAAACACCTGTGGTGCACGCGTGACTTCATTAGATTAATTCCAAATTAATTCCATGGGCTTGTGTTAATCGTGTTTATTTGGCGGAAGTAAAATGTTCTAGTCGTATGATAGTCTTGATTCTCTCTCTCTCTCTCTCTCTCTCTCTCTCTCTCACTCTCTCCCTCCCTCCCTCCCTCCCCTGTTTCTGTCAGGACTACGCTCCCGTAGAGAAGCCGAAGAAGGAGAAGAGGCCGATGGAGGTGAAAGAGCCACTTGAGAGAAAGTAAATGCACCCGTGCTCCCTCTCTTACAGAAGGATCTAGAAGCTAAACATTGTCATGTGTCTGCTCACCGCTGCTGGCTGTTTGGTTAATTAAACACAGTGTTTGTGTTCACGCCTGTGTTGCCTAGCACACGTGTGTGCGCGGTGTGTGTTCACGCCTGTGTTGCCTAGCACACATGTGTGCGCGGTGTGTGTTCACGCCTGTGTTGCCTAGCACACGCGTGTGCGCGGTGTGTGTTCACGCCCCTCCCCTGTGTCGTGTAGCGCAGTGGTTCTCAAACTCAGTCCTGGAGGCCCCTGTGTATGCTGGTTTTCATTCCAACCACAATTGCAATCCCAGAATTTCAACAAGCTGTTAATTTTTCTTAATCGGCTGCATTTCATGCTTTAGAGGGATTATTTACTCTCTTAAACCACATTATGCCAGAAATAGCTGTGCATGCCATGAAGAATACAATCCCCTTGTTCATAACGTGCTATATTGATCGATATTGCAAACAATTACATAAAAACTAGTATTTTTTATCAAAAGAAAGACAGGTTAATTGATAGGTTCCTAATTTGGTTGTTGAACTCATGTTTTCATCCATTATCTATAGCCGCCTATCCTGAGCGGGGTCACTGGGGTTGCTGGAGCCTATCCCAGCGTGCACTGGACAGGCCGCCAATCTATCGCAGGGCGCACACACCATTCACTCACACACTCATAACTACGGGCAATTTAGTTTTTGGACTGTGGGAGGAAACCGGAGTACCCGGAGGAAACCCACGCAGACACGGGGAGAACATGCAAACTCCACACAGAAAGGCCCCAAGCCGAGATTTGCACCCACGACCTTCTTGCTGTGAAGCGACAGTGCTACCACGGTGACGCCCAAACTCATGTTTCATTTCTTCAAAATTTTCCTAAACTTATTAGCGCTGTGCAGATCTGGCACGTTACTGTTTGCTTTGTCTTTGAATTCTTTATTATCTTCCAGATGGTTCTTTTTAGTGGTCAGGTGTCCACCTTCAACACTTAGGAGCCTATTGATTCACCTCAGTCTTGAATTTTTACAACTAGGTTAACCTATTTAATAGTGCAGGTGCAATTTGTAGGTTTGTGTTGTAATTGGTTGCAATATAGCTCAATGTAGCACAAAATATGAACATGAGAACTGAGTTTGAGAACCACTGGTGTAGCGCACGCGTGTGTTTGGCGTCCCCCCCCCCCCCCCTCACGTTCTGTCCTCTTTCCAGCGTGATGATTGGAGGAGTGAAAGTTAGAGCTCTGTATGACTACGTGGGACAGGAACCGGACGAGCTCTCCTTTAAAGCAGGTCCATAAACACAGCTCACACTTCCATCTGCTTCCCACTCACAGTAATTGGCCCCCCAGCCCCAGAAAATAACCTTGCCCTTTTAAGGGGCCGTCACGAACCAGAAAAAAGTGTTATTCTCTGGCTGCACAATCACTCACGTCTGTCACTGTTCCCGCCTGGTTTGTTATGCGATGTTAAGTTGCTGTATATCTCCCGTTGTTGTGCGTGCGTGTGGATTATTAACACTTTTTTCTGGCGGTCTTCTCCTCTCCTTCGTCTAGGCGAGATGTTCCTGAAGATTGAAGATGAGGACGACCAGGGCTGGTGTCGGGGGATCAAGGATGATGGGAAGGAAGGCTTGTACCCGGCTAATTACATAGAAGTTGTGCTGTAACTCAAACTCGCCACTGGGGGGGGGGGGGGATACTAAGCGATTAAACCCTTGGGGCCTGGAGTCTCAGAAGTGGTTTTTTTTTTTTCCCCCGAGCTTCGCTCTGTTTACCTGAACACACTGCAGTGCCTTTATTTCTTCAGTTGGATTTTTGCGGGTCGGTTTGGAAGATTTTGCATGTCTGCCCTTGCGTTGGTCTGCGTGTGTCTCCATTGGAGGTTTCGTTTAAATGAGATTTACCCACATGCAAAAACAGTCAGTTAATGTCACTTTTAAAAAAGAGGAAATTTTTGTATTAATTGAGAAAAAAACACAGAACTGTCTCCCCTGCTCATACAATGAGGAGTGTGCTTGCGTACTGATTTGATAGGAGATTGCTGAGGCTTGCCAGACTCAACAAGACCAAACTTGAGTTGCTCACTACTGTAGCATTGGCTAACACAACAGACCAATGAAGACACCAGCTGCAGTGAGGTATTTTCCCCACAACAATCAACACCAGATCTGCCCTTCGAAAAAGAGTGAGGAGGAGTGTGAACAGAGAGGTCAAGGGTTCCCCAAAGGGGTATAATCTAACACTTAACGTGGCTGGCTCTCCAAATGTTAGAGTTTAACGAGTAACTAAGGGCATTTTGATTTGCTTTTGGCTTCCATGTAAGCTAGGTAACTAGCCTATTTATTTAACATGGTCTTAATGTGCCTTGACGTTTTTTAATGAGTTAATCGGCTATGGCTATATCACAGTCATTTGACCACCTACAACCATGCTGTTACTGTTGCTAAATTTTTCTCCCGAACCAGAACTCCGGACAGCTAATTAGCAACTGGTAAACCTGCCATCCAGTTTGTCAATGACTAAGTTTCCAGATTGTTCTAATGCTCATCTTTGCTCTCAAGCAATGTCAACAACACAGGCTGTTATTGAAAATATTCTTGGAAGCACAACTTTACTGGTGCACGCAATGTTCTGCACAGATTTACACAAGTAACTTGTAACATCTTAAGATGTACAGTTATGCTAATTACACATTTTTATTACCAGTGTTTTTTTTTTCCCCCATTGAGGAATGGCTTTCAAACGGGTCCAGCAAGGGATCGAGAGCCAGGGAACCAATCACAGTTTTTCACTATGTTTGAACGCCACAGTTATGACTTTTATCGTTAAAGTAGGTGCTATATTGATTATGAGCTTTCGTGAAAACCTGCACTGCATAGCTTTGAAGACAGTGTTTTTATGCTTGCGTTTCAGTATGTGTGTCAATTTGTCCATGACATAAGCTCTTGTTCTTTTTTTCTGGGCTCGCAAAATGACTTCAACATAGTTTAATGCAGTATTTCACAACCCAGGTCCTGGGGATCCACTGCCCTGCATGTATTAGATGTCTCCCTGCTCCAAAACACCTGATTCAGATGAACGGGTCGTTATCAGGCTTCTGCAGAGCTTGATGATGACCCGTTCATCTGAATCAGGTGTGCTGGAGCAGGGAGACATCTAATACCTGCAGGGCAGTGGGTCCCCAGGACCTGGGTTGAGAAACACTGGTTTAATGCATTCGCACAAGGGAGGTTTTAAAGGCTAGATGTTGTTGCACAATGGTTTGGCGGAGTATTAAACTGCAGTCCGTGGATTAAATTGTTGTGAGCAAAGCTTTGTAAGTTTTGGGCCATTGGAACTGAGTACCTGATTTTCGAGTCATAAAACGGGAGTGTACTGTATGGGATTATTTCAATTTTGTAGTTAGCATTATAATTAGCATTATGCGTTCATCGTCATGACTACGGACAGCTAATTCGCAGCTGCGGTTCTCTGCTATGGATTTATTTTTTTTAAAAATTTTTGAGGAAGGGAGTCTTCCACAGTGTTCTTCATTCACCTTGGCACGTTCACCTTGGCACAACCAACATTAGCAAGACACGATTTAAAAGTACTATGTTGTAAGAAGATTATTAAATCGAATGGACGAGATAATTTTCCTGTTCTTTTTTTGTGCTTATAATTTGTATTTATGCATCTTAATCCATACATATACCACATACTGTATGTATTTGTGCACATTTTGTATAACTATCCAAATTAGAATCCACTTATGAGGCAGACATTGGTCAAATGTTTTATATGAAGTAATTTAACCCATTTTAAATGAAACATCTATTTTTACCTAAATATGGAACTAAATTCTTAATTCATATGATCGTAATTTGGAATGTACCATGATTGTTAAAAATTCTAAGGGACATGCAGGAGAGTTAAAATATAAAAAGAGGTGAAATATTTTTTGTGCATTGACAGACTATCCTCACATTCACAGTACAGAGGGTAAGTGGTCTGCTGACAGATATCCTGATGCACTCTAAATGAACTCTGACCTTCCACTGAGAGACAGCTCTTACAGTATCAGTGAATATGCCTGTGTTTCCCCTGGGGGAGGACAGGTCTTACTGTATCAGTGAATATGCCTGTGTTTCCCCTGGGGGGGGACAACTCTTACTGTATCAGTGAATATGCCTGTGTTTCCCCTGGGGGAGGACAGCTCTTATTGTATCAGTGAATATGCCTGGCACCCATAATAGGCAGGATAGGGTGAGCAGGGGTCTGTGTGTGAGTGCGTGCGTGCGTGTGTGTGTTTTTTTTTTTTTTTTTTTGGGGGGGGGGGGGGTGTCTATAGGGACAGTCTCTCCTCTCAGTATTCTCTGTGGAGGGAGACATGCTAAATTGGCTGCACATGCACCACTGAGCCGGGTACGAACGCGGGGGTCAATTCCATCTCAGTTTGTTTCGGTTAAATTGAGAATCGCTTAAACCTCGTTGAGCATTATGTCCATTTTCAATTCATGAACTGAAATTCAATTAGCTTCATGAACGGAGGGATGAGGGCCAATTAGCATGTGATCAGGAGAGATCAGATACCTCGGAGAACATCAGCAGTATAACGATAGAGTGGAGACGCGAGATAGAAAACTAATCACAAGACCACAGCATTCCGCTTCCCCCAAGTTAACACAATCAACACATACCTGTCTCAGAATTAATCCAGCGAATAAGAACTCTTTTACTAAAAGTTTATTTCGAAAAGTTCAAAACGTACTACCTCAATGACGTTTTCTTTCACTGAACTTTAATAGCACTGTCTTTGCACATTACAGAGCTAAATGCATCAACAGCCTAATCGACCAAAAACAAATTAACTACAAAATAAGACAAACACATTATAGTACATCCTGTTCTGTATAAATAATGAAAATTGGGGGAACCATTTGTATATGCATTTGTCTCTATGCCTTTATATATCTAGATAAACGATTAGCCTTTAAAATGAATGCCCCCCCACACCCCACCTCACCCAACAAAAAATAAATTCAATAAAAAAGCAGTAAAGTAGCAGAACCCAGTTTTGGATTAATCTGATTTTGATACATGATGTAATGCTGGGGATAACCACTAGATGACAGCACAGTCTACATCTAAGAAGAGGGCACAATATTGGCCTCATTCACGGAACATGTGTATGATCCCATTTGATCGTACGCTGTACGTAAGAACATTTCAGCATTCGCCATTTTTTTTTCTCGTCTGTATTTGTTCAAGGCTGTTTCCTCATGCTAATCAAATGAACAGGATTATGCATGAAATTTGCAAACTGTCAGCATTCATCATCTCATACACCCGAGATATGCACCAAAACAACGGTCTGCGCACATATCCTTAATCCCATATTGGTTTTTCATAGTAACATTTTTAAGAACAAAAGTAAGTGAATGAGGCCCATTCCCCCACGCCCCCCCTTCCATATGCGTTGGCGGTCTGGACACCTGGAATGCCTTCAGGCTCTGGGCTCCTAATGAGGAAGACCGAAGGCTCGCCAGTCTCGGGCACCCCCCGAAAGGTCAAGGCGGAGGCAGCGTGGGACGTTCGGGCTCAGGTAATTGGCTCCAGGTTGAGCGGAGAGGAAGCGGAGAGCCCTCACGCGGTCGTGGGATCTAACTGAGACACCCACCCGACCATCACATAACAGGCTGGACTCGCCACCTGCGCTCCGTCCACGGCGAGGCGAAGGGAACCAGACCAGGAGACCTGCGTCGCTCGGTCAGAGAGACGCACGGGCTTTTTAGAAAGACCGCTGAAGGAGAACAGACGACCGGAGTCGACGTTCCCGCCGCTCTGTACAGGGACTGTGCAGACAACCGTGGCAGAGAATTCCCTTCGTTTAGAAGCCAACAAAAACCCCAGAACAGGCCGCAGTGTAAACCTCAATTATTTTAAAAATCTTGCCATTTTCTCACTGACACAGAAAGCCTCACGCATTACCAGTTACAGTAACCTCCGTAATATTTGGGACAAAGGCTTTTTAAAAAAAAATTTGGCTCTGTAGATAATTTTAGATTTGTAAAGAAACAATGTGATAAAGGTGCATAATTTCAGCTTTTATTAACGCATTTATTATTTAATTGCATTTTGGTTTCACCGTGTAGTAATTACAGCACTTTTTATGCATCAACCCCCCACTTCAGGGCACCATAATGTTTGGGACATATTAATGTTATGTAAGTGAAAATGGTCGCTTTTTTTTTAGTTCTTTGTCGCATATCTTTCACATGAAATGTTTGTTTGAAGTTTGTGACTCATAGACATTGCCAGGTGCTGAGTGTTTTTTCTGGTGATGCTCTGCCAGGCCTGTACTGCAGCCATCTTAAGCTCCTACTTGTTTTTAGAGCTAGTTGCTTTATGTTTGACGCACATGACGCACGTGTTCAATTGGATTCAGATTGTGTTATTGATTTACATTACATTACAGGCATTTACATTACACGCTCTTACCCAAAGCCACTTACACAACCTTTACATAGCATTTACATTGCATCCAATTATACAGCTGGATATATACTGAAGCAATGCAGGTTAAATACTTTGCTCAAGGGTACAACGGTAGTGTCCTACCGGGGAATCGCACCTGCGACCTTTCGGTTACAAGCCCAGTTCCTTACCCACTGTGCTACACTGCCGCCCAGAATTTTTCAGTAATTAACTGTAGAGGTCTTCCTTGGCCCAACAGGCCCTCTGCAATTACTGAACTCACAAGCTCTCGGTTTTCTTGATGATGTTCCAAATAGTTGCTTTTGGTAAGCCTAAGGTTTGGCTAATGTCTTTGATGTTTTTTTTCTTCTTATTAGTCTCATAATATTTTACTTGACTTTCACTGGCACAGGTGTGGTCCTCATGTTGATAAACACCAATAACAGACCAAGTCAAAGGCCTATGTATAAAAGGTACTGTAATTTCTACACAGTGAAACCAAAGTCTATAAAAATACCCTTAAATAAAAGCTGAGAATCTGAACATTAACCACATGTGAATTTATAGAAATTTCACCAATCTAAAATTATTGGCGTGCAGAGCCAAATCAAGAAAGGAATATGTCTTGTTCTCAAACATTATGGAGCTCACTGTATGTTGTCAACAAGCACTTAATGGCAACGTCAGCGATAAGAAGCCTTTGGATTGCCATCATTTGCGACAGTCGCGGTAGTATTTTAAATGATAATCATTGTCAGGGCAGTTTGTGGAAGTATAATTGGAAGTAGCAGCTAAGGAACACTTCCCCTTGGTCTCCGGCTCCCAATCCCCCCAACCACCCCCCCCCCCCCACCCCCCCTCCCGTTCTCAGCTCACTGAACTGGATGAAATGTCTTTCCAACTAAATGATTCTTTTTTTTTTCTTTTTTTTTTGCACGGTGGGAACGTTGTCATGGAAACAGCAAGACCCCCCACCCCCCCACCCTGCTGCTCCACCAGCCCCACTCTCTCTCTCTCTGTTCCGGGGGTAGCGGTAACGAGAGCGTCGGAACTCGTGCCCCAGGCATTCTGCGCGACTCGCACGCACAGAGAGACAGACAGGCGGACAGACAGACAGACAGGCAGGCAGACAAGCAGGCAGACAGACTGACAGACAGACAGACTGACAAACAGGCAGGCAGTCAGACAGGCAGACAAACAGGCAGGCAGACAGACTGACAGAGAGACAGACAGACAGACAGGCAGACAAACAGGCAGACAGACTGACAGACAGACAGACTGACAAACAGGCAGACAGGCAGGCAGACTGACAAACAGACAGACAGGCAGGCAGACAAGCAGGCTGGCAGACAGACTGACAGACAGGCAGACAGGCAGACAAACAGGCAGTCTGCCTGTTCAGGGTTTGCTGCTTCTGAAAAGGTAAGACAAGGTGACGACCTTGATGCGCTTTAACCCTTATGGCGTGACATCACAAATATGCGATTAGAATGTTCTTAGCTGAACATTCTAATGCTGATGTAACAGTCACTGCTGGGAACTGAAAGCAACGGAGTTCTAGAACACTGACTCGGAATTCTGAAAGAACATTCCATAAAGCCTGTGCTTCAAAGGGTTAATGTGCTGCCAATGTTGGTAGCCTTCAATGCTTCATGATAGACAGACAGACAGTCATGCACACTTCTTGTTCCAAATTCCTGTTTTAGGAATGGGTCTGCCATTTTAGAGAGGAAATAAAGCCACAGACATGTTTAATTAATTAAAAGAATAACAGATGACAAGAAAAGAATGTTTCAAGGGGAACTGAAAATGGACAGATGAGAGAAATACGAATTATGATAAAAGGAAGAAAAAACCTCAAAACCTGATGAACACTCACACACAGCAGACCATATAATACACACACACACAGCATACCATATAATACAACACACATACACACACAGCATACCATATAATACAACCCACACACACAGCAGACCACATAACACAACACAAACACACAAACAGCATACCACATGATACAACACATACACACACACAATCACACGCACGCACACACACACAACAGTATACAGAACTACAGCGCAGAGCCTAGTGCTGCACAGTAGACTGTAAGAAGCAAGCCTGCAATAAAGAATTTATGACAACCTGACAGAACAGCTGCACATCAGTCCGTGCACAGTCTGGGAGAAACCAGGGAGAGATCTGCAGTACAGGAATATACTGATACAACACAACACCCACTCACACACAAACAGCACACCACATGATACAACACATGCACAAACACACACCATGCCACATGATACAACACACACACACACACAAACAGCATACTGCATGATACAACACAAACACACATTCACACACAAAAATCACACTGCAGAATACAACACACACACAAACACACACCATACCACATGATACAACACACACACACACAAACAGCATACTGCATGATACAACACAAACACACATTCACACACAAAAATCAAACCGCATAATACAACACACATACAAATACACACCATACCACATGATACAACACACACACACACAAACAGCATACTGCAAGATACAACACACACACAAACACACATTCACACACAAACAGCACACCACATGATACAACACACAAACAAACACACACCATACCACATGATACAACACACACACAAACAGCATGCCACGTAATACAACACAAACACATACGCACACTCACACAGTCACACACAAACGCACAGCATACCCTATGATACAGCACAAACCACACACACACTCACATGCACACACACTCATTCACAGTCACACACACACACACACACACACACACACAGCATACCCCATGACACAGCACACACATACACACACAGTCACTCATATTCGCGCACACACACACACACACACACACATACAGTCACTCACACGTACACACACACGCGCACACACACACACACACACACACACACACGCACACATACACACACCAGTAATAACGCTGAAGGGCACTGCAGCCTTACATTTCTTTTATTCGAACCAAACAAGCGCCACTATTGCTCTCATCACTGTAGCGGTCAAAGTTATTGTCCTTGGCAGCGGCGTTGTCCTCCGATCTCCTTTCACAGTCTGATTCTTACCTTTCAGCCTCATGAAACTTAATTCAAAAGCAAAATAAACACAAAAATAAATATAACAGAACAAATGAATCACGACAAACTGAAATCCCTTTTTAAGAAAAAATGTGTAGCTTTAGCAACGTTATACCTCATAAGAATTAAGAGTGTGCACCATTGTCTTCTTCTCTAGCCCTGGTTCCACACTTGCCTTTCGGTTCTGCTTATTGTAGGGATCACAGCAATGCCAACACACAAGGTTCAAGGTCGATAAAAAGTTATGTACAAAGAGCGAAACAAATAAAGACAGGCAGGTATTTGCATGTATACCATGAAGTCTGCACATATGCAACCACGTATACAAAATCATAAATATGGGGTCTTTAAACTGTGACATACCAATGGAAAGGAAATGTTATCAAAACCATCTAATTTCCTTTATTTCAATTGGAACATTTACAGAGGTCACACAATTCATGAATTCCCTGGTAGATGAGACAATAAATTAGTCATACCACCATGAGAAAAAAAAAAGCAGCCTTCAGTTGTTCTAATAAGCGGTCACTGAACTTTCTGAAATGTAAGAACGTTAACCACAAACTAAGTAACGGTAGTTAACCGCCTTAGTAACGTTAAAATCGGAGCGGCAGCTTGAAGAAACGAATGTACGCTCGACAGATATTTATACCCACCCGAGACCCGCGATAATAGCTGTAAGGGGGGGAAGCTGGGCTCGGTGAGCCGTGCGTCTGTGACTAGCGCCAAAAAAAGTGGAACGCGCGCCAGGTGCTCGGCCGCCAGGCCTGCTGTTCGGAGAACACTCAGTCCGAAGCCGTGTCATTACGCTCTGAGTCAGCCCGCCGGCTTTTAAGAGGACGAGCGTCGGCATCAGACGCCGAAAAACCGCTCCCTTCGTTCGTCTCTCTGGGAACCCGGCCCCGTCCCGAGGGAGTTCGGCCAGGGTAAGTGGGAGAGAGCGAGGTCACACCACCAGTGTGCAGACTTACAGAAGTTTATTGGTCCATGAGAGAAAAGCTGGCCAATCAGACCCCAAAGACCACTCAACAAACTGCCCGTCATTGGTCAGATTAATTACATTATTATTATTATTATTATTATGATTATTATTATTATTATTATTATATCCATCCATTATCTATACCCGCTTATCCTGAGCAGGGTCGCGGGGGTGCGGGAGCCTATCCCAGTGTGCATTGGGCGAGAGGCAGGAATACACCCTAGCCAATCTATCGCAGGGCACACACACCATTCAGTCACGCACTCATACATACGGGCAATTTAGGGTCTTCAATTGGCCTACCTGCATGTCTTTGGACTGTGGGAGGAAACCAGAGTACCCAGAGGAAACCCATGCAGATACGGGGAGAACATGCAAACTCCACACAGAAAGGCCCCAAGCCGAGATTCGAACCCACAACCTTCTTGCTCTGAGGCGACAGTGCTACCCACTGCACCACCGTGCTGCCTGAATTATTATTATTATTATTATTATTATTATCATCACTGTGCATCTAGTCAGCAACACACTGCTAATGAATGCGGTTGTATAGCAGTAGTAGTAGCAGCATTTCCTCTTGTAGCACTGATGGTAGCCGTGATGATAAAAAGGGAATGTTAATGCCTCTACTTAGCAGCAGCTGTCATGTTGCAGGAACACTTCAGGCGATGCTATTCACGGCTACATGGGAAGCGCTCACACTGGAGAAGCCGCATTAGGGGTGTTTTGGAAGGCAGTGCATTGACATCGGTGGTCTTCATAAGAACCTATAATGTGCTCTGGCTGCAGAAAATGTATGAGATATAAACTGCAGGAAGTAAAGACAGCTGCAACAGTAAATGTGGTAGCAGCACTGGTGATGATGATAGATGTAGTAGCTTTATTAGTAATGATGAGAGATGCAATAACTTCAATAGTAAGGGACGTTAGAAGTACCTTTATTAGCAATGATCTTAGATGTAGTAGCTTTATTAGTGATGATGATAGATGTAGTAGCTTTATTAGTAATCATGTTAGATGTAATAACTTTAATACTAATGATGTTAAATGTAGTAACTTTATTAGTGATGATCTTAGATGTGATGGCTTTATTAGTAATGATGATAGATGTAGTAACTTTATTAGTAATGATAGATGTAGTAGCTTTATTAGTGATGACGAAAAATGTAGTAGCTTTATTAGTGATGATGTTAAATATAGTAGCTTTATTAGTGATGATCTTAGATGTAGTAGCTTAATAAGTGATGATGTTAGATATAGCTTTATTAGTAATGATGATAGATGTAGTAGCTTTATTAGTCATGATCTTAGATTTGGTAGCTTTATTAGTCATGATCTTAGATGTGGTAGCTTTATTAGTGATGATGTTAGAAATAGCTTCATTAGTAATGATGATAGATGTAGTACCTTTATTAGTAATGATGTTAGATGTAGTAGCTTTATTAGTAACGGTTGTAGATGAAATAGCTTTATCAGTGATGGTGTTAGATGTAATAGCTTTATTAGTAATGACGTTAAATGTAGTAGCTTTATTAGTAATGGTTGTAGATGAAATAGCTTTATTAGTGATGGTGTTAGATGCATTAGCTTTATTAGTAATGACGTTAAATGTAGTAGCTTTATTAGTAATGGTTGTAGCTGTAGTAGCTTTATTAGTACTGATGTTAAATGTAGTAGCTTGTTAGTTATGTAGATGATGTAGATGATAGTGCTTCATACTTATTTGTATGATTAGTATACTGATGTTGTTCAAGGAACAGTTTAGTATAATGAAGACTGGGTGTTTGTGTGGAAAATCTTGACTAGAGTGAAAAGCAGTCAGACGAAGTGTTGAAAATCAGAAACTGAATAAAGCAGAAAGATGATAATGATGATAGATGATAGATTGCTAATCAATACTTTATTAGTATTGATTAGTAATACTGATGTTGTTCAAGGTAACAGTTTTAGTAATAATGAAGACTGGGTGTTTGTCGTGGAAAATCTTGACTAGAGTGACAAAGCAGTCAGACGAAGTTGTTGAAAATCAGAAAACTGAATAAAGCAGAAATCAAGGATTATTTTTAGGAAAACATTAATTTAAATCATAAATATGGGGTCTAAACTGTGACATACCAATGTTAAGAAAATGTTATCAAAACCATGAAATTTCCTTTATTTCAGTTACAACATTTACAGAGGTCACAATTCATGAATGAGGAAATAAAAAATAAAAAAAGACTAAAATATAACAAAATCCGTGACAAACACCCAGCTATAGCAATGATGTTAGAAGTAGTTCCAGTGCTCGTAATGATATTAGATGTAGTGGCATTAAGGAATATTTGATGTAGTATCAGTATTAGTAATGTTAGACATTGTAACAGTAGATGGTGACACATTATTAGTAGTGATGTTAGCTGTAGTGTCAGTATTAGTAATATTAGATGAAGTGGCATTATTATTAATGGTGTTACATGTAATAACAGTGCTAGTTGCATGAGATGTAATACCAGTCTTGGTAATGACATTAGATGTAGTATCAGTAGTAGTAATATTAGATGTATGTTAGTATATATTACTATATTATATTATGTTACAGTGTTAGTAATGATGTTATTAACTGTGGCATAGTAACTGTGGCAGGGTTGTAGCACAGGTATTAGGCCTGATGATCATAGGGGTAGCAGTAGATGTATTAGTAGAGATTATGGCAGTAGCAGCTGTAATAAGGTTATCAGTGATGAAAACAGTGAAACAGCTGGCAGTATTAGCGCTGGGAAGGGCAGTACCAACAGCAGTAGCACTGACAGTACTGATGGTGATTTTGGTGATTTAGGAAAGGTGACCAGGTACCGTCTTCAAAGAAAACATTAGTGATGGTTATGGTGACTGGCATTGTTTTAATAGTGGTTTTTCCCAATACCTTGTGTCACACTTATCCTCTTCCCCATCTACCTTTCTCACACTGTGCATTACCTTTATTCTCTTCCCCATTTATCTTCCACTCGCTGTGCATTACCTTTATTCTCTTCCCCATTTATCTTCCTCTCACTGTGCGTCACCTTTATTCTCTTCCCCATGTATCTTCCTCTCACTGTGCGTAACCTTTATTCTCTTCCCCATTTATCTTTCTCTCGCTGTGCGTGACCTTTATTCTCTTCCCCATCTATCTTCCTCTCACTGTGCGTCACCTTTATTCTCTTCCTCATGGATCTTCCTCTCACTGTGTGTAACCTTTATTCTCTTCCCCATCTATCTTCATCTTACTGTGCGCAACCTTTATTCTCTTCCTCATGGATCTTCCTCTCACTGTGTGTAACCTTTATTCTCTTCCCCATCTGTCTTCTTCTCACTGTGCATTACCTTTATTCTCTTCCCCATCTATATTCATCTCACTGTGTTACCTTTATTCTCATCCTTGTGTATCTTCCTCTAACTGTGCTTAACCTTCATTCTCTTCACCATGTATCTTCACCTGACTGTGCGTAAGAGGCATCTCCTTCCCTGTTTATCTTCCTCTCTCCACCATCTTTCTATCTGTGCCTGCAGTCGGCGCTCAGCCTCGGCGATGTTGTTCAGATGTTTTTTTATCGATCACTAATAAGTATCCAGGTATTTATTCCCCTGACGCTCAAGCAATTCCCTCTCACACATATACATATATTAACATAAGTACACAGCGTATACACTTTTGTGAAATGGACAGGGGCAATGCCATCAAAGAACAGCCAGGACAACAATCTCTTCCCCCTCACTTCTCGCTACAGTTAATGGCTCCTACATACAAACGCTTATTCTAAGACAGAATGGAACAGAAGACACACTTTGTTTTCAAGACGTTTTGAAATTTATGGACCACCAGGTGGGAGGGTGAGAGGGGGGCGGGGAAGGACACATAGTTGTCACGGTGACAATCAGAGACACGGGCACACGCACGGACGCGTACGAAGTACACAAACACGCCAACAAACACGGAAACACACACAAACGAAGGCAACACAAAACATGAGCGTGTCCTTTTGGTCACATCTATCCCCCTCAGATACTAGTTGAATTACAGATTGCTTCTTCTGAAGTGAAGATAAAAAAAGCAAAGAATGACGCCAAAATAATAATAATGTACAATGAAGTCCTTTCCTGAAGGATACACTTCCCAGAACTGCGTAAAAAAAAGCAAGTAGATGCATCCTTATTTGGGTCCTTCCGAAAAATTGCTATTTCAACCATAGTTCCTTTGGGGTATCCTCATGAATATAATTCATTTGGCAGTTATGTCAAAAAGAATGACACATTCCCCTGTTACACACAAACAGTTCCATTCACATCTCCAGGTTTCCTGCATAATGAAAAATATAAAAGTGACATGAAGATTTATCCTTTGAAGTGGACAATTAGAAAATGAAATAATAGAAAAATAAAAGCTACTAGTTGAACCTGACGGGCTCACAGGAAAAAAGTGATTAAAAAATGTGTAAGGCAGGGGGACACATTTCATGGTTGCACAACATGCTTTGGTCCATCCGCATTTCTCCCTCCCTGAATCTGAACATATTTTTTGTTGTTGTTGTTCACACAAGAAAAATACCCAAGTAAAAGATCTGATTCTGAAAGCTGGGGTACAAGCTGTCCAAAATGGCGGCACGGTCCGACACTTGTATCTGTCCTACCCCCAAAAAAATATACGGAGATTCCTTCAGGTCCTTTTGGTCTGTAAGACAATGTTCAGGAGCGAAGCAAAGACAGCATTTCCCTGTTACAAGTTTGTTTAAAAGTCTGTACAAATGAAATCAGTTTTGACTTGCCTGGTGCAGAATCACAAAATAAACCAATAGGTGACTTTTTTTTTCGGAGGGAGAAACGGGCACCAGGTCCTTCCCCCCGATGGATCGGGTTTTTACACGTCGATTGGAGACGTCCATCACACACTTCACTGACTCAAGATCCAAAGTGACTATTTTTAATAGAGATGAGTCTTTTCCTTTTTACATCTTATTTATTCATAAATGTATGTGTGCACGTGTGACTGAGCTTTACAGTGTGTGTGTGTGTGTGTGTGTGTGTTAGAGAGAGAGCGAGACAGAGATCGGTGGTCTGTCCACACTGAACACGTTTACTAGGTATTACCACTACATTCTATTCATCAATGTTGCATTTATATGAATTCTTCTGGGTGCCTATTTGTACACAATGATTTGAAGTTGTTATTGTTAATAATAGTAGCAGTAGAATAGTAGTAGTAGAAGAGGAATAGTATTAGTAGCAGTAGTAGCTGTAACAGTAGCGGTTATGTGTAAGTTATGTGTCGTCTCATTTACTCCACCTTCATGTTTTGTTAATGACGAGAACAAATCAGTGCATGGGAGAGAGAGACTGCCCTGGGGGGAAGGGGGGAGGGAGAAGGGGAGAGGGGAGAAACGCAGAAAAGGGTTATGAGTCGTAACACAGCAAATTCACAAAATTCAGCGAGGCTGCATGGAGACAAGAGCAGATTCACAATGGTATGTTCTGGGGCGCTAAGGGGAGCAGACAAACGCATTAGAAGCCCAGATACATTTATTACAGCTTTGTCACCGCTGTGGCCTACTTTACATGCAGCACATACGAGGCTCTGTTTCCCTAACTGCCATCATTGATTTCCAGTGTTTAACTGTCTGCTACGGACTCAGAAACAGACAGATCTGCTACTTCGGAATGCACACTCGCTGGTTAGAAAGGTGTTGAGATAACACTGGAGGGAGGGAATTTAAACACAGCCCCATTCCCTCCACTTATTACACTGGAGGGACGGAATTTAAACACCCCCCGTTCCCTCCACACACTACACTGGAGGGATGGAATTAACACACATCCCTATTCCTTCCAGACATTATCATGTCACTGCCCATAGGTAGACCGACTGTTTCATGAGATAAAGACAGTGTCCTTGGGTCTTATTACACACACACACACTCCTTTATCTAGGTCTGAGCTCTCTGATGACTCTCACTGTGTTTGAAGAGAACCAGTCAACTGGACCCATAGGAGGCACTCATAGATCTATTCAGAGTGGAGGCTGTCAATCACAACACTCACAGATCTACTCGGAGTGGGGGCTGTCAATCACAACACTCACAGATCTACTCACAGTGGGCACTGTCAATCACAACACTCACAGATCTACTCACAGTGGGCACTGTCAATCACAACACTCACAGATCTACTCACAGTGGGGACTGTCAATCACAAGACTCACAGATCTACTCACAGTGGGAACTGTCAATCACAACACTCACAGATCTACTCACAGTGGGGACTGTCAATCACAACACTCACAGATCTACTCACAGTGGGAACTGTCAATCACAACACTCACAGATCTACTACAGTGGGCATGTCAATCACAACACTCACAGATCTACTCACAGTGGGAACTGTCAATCACAAGACTCACAGATCTACTCACAGTGGGAACTGTCAATCACAACACTCACAGATCTACTCACAGTGGGGACTGTCAATCACAACACTCACAGATCTACTCACAGTGGGGACTGTCAATCACAACACTCACAGATCTACTCACAGTGGGCACTGTCAATCACAACACTCACAGATCTACTCACAGTGGGGACTGTCAATCACAACACTCACAGATCTACTCTGAGTGGGGACTGTCAATCATGACACTCACAGATCTACTCGGAGTGGGGGCTGTCAATCACAACACTCACAGATCTACTCGGAGTGGGGGCTGTCAATCACAACACTCACAGATCTACTCGGAGTGGGGGCTGTCAATCACAACACTCACAGATCTACTCGGAGTGGGGGCTGTCAATCACAACACTCACAGATCTACTCGGAGTGGGGGCTGTCCACCACGATGTGCGGCTTGGAGGAGGCGGTGGCGCTCTTGGACACATACGTGTTCATGGTCTTCTCCTGCCAAACACAGACACATGTGTACTGTACATTGTTTATGACAACATGCGTGTGTCTCTCAGGCAAAAAGAGAGAGAGAGGGAGAGAGGAGAAAGACCGAAAAAGAGGGAGGGAGAAAGAGACAATTGGGGAGACCAAGGAAGAGTCACAGAGAGAAAAAAGATATTACATTTATGGAAGTCAAACTTATTGCACATTAATATTCACATTTGTAAAGGAGCATTTCAGATAGAGACAGGGTGGGATTGAGAGAGAGAAAGTGGAGAGAAGATGTGATGGCGAGGGAGTGATATAGTAGGATGGAGAGGTTGATAGAGATGGAGCAGGACGGAGGGAGATGGAGAGAGTGATGGAGCAGGATGGAGAGACTGATGGAGATGAACAGAATGGAGAGGGAGATGAGAGAGTGATGTAGCAGGATGGAAAGAGGGAGATGCAGAGAGAGTGATGAAGCAGGATGGAGAGAGATGCAGAAAGAGTGATGGAGCTGGATGGAGAGACTGATGGAGATGGAGCAGGATGGCGAGACTGATGGAGATGGAGCAGAATGGAGAGAGGGAGATGAGAGAGTGATGTAGCAGGATGGAGCGACTGATGGAGATGGAGCAGGATGGAGAGAGGGAGATGGAGAGAGTTATGGAGCAGGATGGAGAGAGGGAGATGGACAGAGTGATGGAGTAGGATGGAGAGAGAGATGCAGAGAGAGTGATGGAGCAGGACGGAGAGCGAGGAAGATGGCGAGACAGAGAGATGGAGAGAGTAATGGGGCGATGGCTAACGCATGCCCTACCTCCACCAGCTGGTGCCAGTGCTCAATTGGCTTGCGGGGGTTGGCCAACATGGCCGCCCAGTGCTCCCGACCCGGTCCCTCTGCGTCACTTCCCACCCGGCACATTCCGATGACCTCATTATGACCAATGCTGACAGAGAGGGAGGGAGGGAGCATTGTGACATCACAGCAGGCTCTCTGCGAAGCAGCCTGAGGGAAGCTGAGAGGGGCCGCTCATGCTAATTATCACGGTGGATGAAGGATTCATTCTGGCTCATCCATGCCCCGCTGTTATTTTTACATAAAGACGCCATTTTATCTTTCAATTCTATCTAGTATTTTCGTTCCCCTTCCCAAGTCTTGTTTCAAACAGTGCCTCGGTAATGAAAGCAGGTATTTGAAAGAGAGAGAGAGAGAGAGAGAAATACAGAGAGAGAGAGAGTAATAGATAAAACTCCACAGAGGAACATTCCTGCTGACAAAGTATGGAGAAAATGTGAGGTTGTGAAATTAAAGAGAGGGTATAATTACTTATACAGCGCTTAAGCACTGGGTTTTATTAGCATTACATAACCGGTATTAATTTGTCAGAAGAATACCTTCACGGGAAGCAACAGGGACGCGGGGGAAGGAGGATTCCACCGGATCGTGTAGCGCTGCTAATGAATGTTCCAAACGACTCCTTACACCTCAAGCATTTGTAAAAGCAGGTCCACAGCTGAGAGGTTTAAGGGAACTCAACATAAATTGTATATTAATCGACTGCCTGATGCTGTGTAAGTAGGCCAGCTTGGCAAAAAAAAAAAAAAAACAGGAGGCTTTGCAAACAAGGTCCTGAAAACTGAGGAGAATCATTAATGAAAACAGCACAATGACGTTCCGCTCGAAATTCCACTCGATTCTCTCTCTCTTTCTCTGTGTTACAATCAAATATCTGCGGCATCAACTCAGCCTTCGGATGCATTTAAATTTGCTTATTTAAACCAGTAAAACCGAGATGCATTTAGGAAATCTTCACACCCAAATTGTTTTTATTGGGCCCCTGCGGCTGATACCTTGTACCTGGATTGATCCGAAATTTAAGTCCATCAGGATCATATTTTGGATTGTATTGCAAGATATATTTTTTCTATTATAAGACATTATTTTCATTGCTTATCAATTTTTAAAAAAGCAACAAGCAAGATTAAGGAACAAGCAATTGATTTTTGTACCCTGTGGACTGAACCTCCCCATTGCACGAGCACAAGCTGTCTTCATAGAATTACAAACCCCCTAAGGTTTTCCAGCATTACGTCAAGCTATGGACTGATGAACAAATACACAAATAAAGATGAAAGCCAGTGAGGCAATGGCTGCTATTCTGCATTCGTCCTTGACTTTGACTGACAGTTACAAGCAATATCCTTTCCCTTCCAAGACGGTTTGAGAAGTTCAGCAATCACTAAAAACCAATTTGTCGAAGAAAGGTGTAACACTAGCACCAATTACGGAGCAGTGTTGACTCAACGCAAGCCAACACCTAATTATACCTATAGAAGAATAAAAGATCATTTTCAGGGGGAAATCCAGAGCTAGTCAATTCTACTAATTAGTTCATTATCATTTCTCCTGATAGAGGAAGGTTTGTTTGTATTTTTGAATATAAGCTCCAGAATCTTCAGTCAAACACTACATCATAGAAAAGCCGTAACAACACAGTTTGTATTTTATTTCTTGCTTGTTTTCCACTCACTTCTATCTGTGAATATTTTTTGGATTACTAATAGATGCTTTAAAAAGAAATCTCTGGAAAAAAATCCGGGCATTAATGGGTTAAAACGCACAAAACAAACCCCTCGCAATAATCCAAACAGAACCATCAAAACAGAACCAAAGCCTTGGGCGTGTCAAGTGAATCACCTGTGCCTGGAGTACAAACTCCTTTAAAACAGCAAAACTGTTTACATGCTCAAGAGCGCAAACACGAGCATGCATTTAATCTACACAGCAACGCGTTCCGGCGTGTTTTTGGCACGTGAGCTAATTCAGAGGAATATTAGCGATGGTTTCAGAGCAAGCTTACAGGCCACGATGGCCGCTACACCACAGGCCAATGTGCCGGTGCTTACAGTCTGTACTCTGTTTTAGTCCCCACCGCTCGCGGGATAAGTGTAAAATTTCACCTGGTCTGTCGCATAAAAATAAATGAATTGAAATCATATAAGATCTGAATGCCCTTCTCAGGCTCAATGGGGCCTCCTGCGGGGATATCAGTTTTAGGGCCTCGTAAAACTTGAGCACCTCGACTTTTACATCGTGATTTATATTCCTGTCTGGCTCGTCCGGGACGATGTGAAAAAAAAAAGCACATATAGAAATGATATATTCCCAGATGTGCCGGGTAGAAGCAGTTAAGGTAACTGTAATGGGTATATTCTCCCAGGACTGGATTCCTTGGCTCTCTGGTTAAAAGTCTGGTTCCCCGAACCATCGCGATGCACTAACAGCCAACATTTAACCCTTTCGTTTCTTAAATTTGACCTTTATTTCACCAGGCCAGTCAATATCTGTCACTGTCTGGCCACCAAGGTCCTTCCCATGTAATGCCTCTGTGATGTTTGTGTCATTTTCCCATCGAGGGATTGCTGTTAACTTCGATATTTTGATAACAAGCAACACTATATGGACAAAGGTATGTGGACACCTGACGTCCAACATCTCATCCAAAATTATGGGCATTAATATGGAGTTGGCCACTCTTTGCTGCTATAACAACCTCCACTCTTCAGGGAAGGCTTTATACTAGATGTTGGAGCATTGCTGCAGGGATTTGCTTCCATTCAGCCGCAAGAGCATTAGTGAGGTTGGGCACTGACGATTAGGCCTGACTTGGCTTTCAAATTCACCCCAAAGGTGTTGGATGGGGTTGAGGTGTGGGCTCTCATGCAGTCCAGTTTTACGGCTGGATATTCTGATGAGCCAACTCTGGTTATGTGCCCACGGGCTACAAGTGAAGTGCCCCACCGCGGAACTGAACCCGCAACCTCCACAGCACGAATAATCAAATCTGGTCCTAGAATCCAAATCCAGCCCTGGTTTTCTATTTCCCCCAGGACAATTGACTGAACTCTTAGAGCTACTGATTGGCCAGACTGACTTCCAGGGGAAGGGAGGGTGGAAAACCAGCAGTCCTGGACCTCGAGGACCGTGACTAGAGTAACTGTTGCCACGGCGACGTGCGCGCAACGTACCCCCCCGCCCCGGGCCTCACCAGTCGTAGTCCATGACGGCGATGATGAGGGACACGCTGTCGATGTTCTCGTAGGGGATGTCGAAGACCAGCGCCTCGTTGTAGGTGGGGTTGAGCGTGTTCTTCTTGATGGAGGTCTTCCTCTTCTTCATCCTCCGGCCCTCGCAGATCAGCGAGGCCTTTACGTACGGGTCTGCCGGAGACCGGGAGAGAAAGGAAAGTGAGGCATTATGGGAAGAGAGGGAGAGAAGTGAAGAGGTACAGAGAGAAAGAAAGCGAGAGACAGAAACAAGTAACAATAAAGGACCACTATATATTAATAATGTATAATAACAAATTGAAATAATGAATATTTAATAGTTAACAAATGTTATATCGTTGTCATTTATGTTGTTATTGTCGCAGTTTTTTTGTATTATTACCATGATTGTTGTCATCACTACGCTTTGGCAATATGTATTTTTTGAAATATGTCACACAATAAAGCAGAGGAATGGGGAGTGAGAGAGAGGGAGAGAGAGAGAGAGAGAGAGAGAGAGAAATGAAGAGGTACAGAGAGAGAGAGAGAGAGAAATGAAGAGGTACAGAGAGAGAGAGAGAGAGAAATGAAGAGGTACAGAGAGAGAAAGAGAGAGAAATGAAGAGGTACAGAGAGAGAGAGAGAGAGAGAAATGAAGAGGTACAGAGAGAGAGAGAGAGAGAAATGAAGAGGTACAGAGAGAGAGAGAGAGAGAGAGAGAAGTGAACAGGTAGAGAAGAACAGGCAAGCCGTTCATTAATAGCCGCAATACCATGTGTAATCGGTCTAAAATTAGCAAGAGCACAGAGAAAGCTGCAAGTGTATTTTTTTCTGGAATAACTGAATCTGGTGTTTGAAAAAAAAAGCACACCGCATGATGGTCACGGCGCTAAGGAAACAGTTAGCTTCTTTTATTTATGCTTTGTCAAGATAGGTCAGCGGCGAGCTCAGCTCTCTCTCTATTTTCGGTAATAACCTGGGGAGTCAATGGGGGGGTTGGGAATGCAAGCGGCTGTTTAGCCAATCAAATGCGGGGGCGATTTGGTTGCCAGATAGAGTGAGCCAGCTTTTTGGGGGGTAATTTTGGCAGGACGCCAGGGTTAACGCCCCTACTCTTTCGAAACACAGCGGAATCTTTTAATGGCCACAGTGAGTCAGCGTGAGACACCTTCTACAGCACTGTGTCAACATCGCTGCGCTGAGTACATTGGATTTTTATATGGCACAGAGTAAAGAGCGCCCCCTGCTGGCCCTCCGACACCTCTCTGAGCTACGGTATAGTTTTATCAGGCTTTGCTCCAATGGTGTGACATCAGCAGGAATAACAGTGATTCCATGAGCAATAGAAACGTTGCTTATGCTGTGTGACATATATGTGCCATGACCATAATACATCAACAGTAATTAGATTAATAACTTAATTACATTTAGCTTCAGATGTTAGCACTGGTTCATTAAGGGACGTCAACACCGCGTCCAGTGGAGGATCGGTTACACTCGCGGTCCGGTTGAGCACTAACAAGCTGTACGACCATGGCCAGTGGAGCATCGGTTACGCTCGCGGTCCAGTCAGGCGCTAACGAGCTGTATGACCATTAGCCAGTGGAGGATCGGTTACGCGCGCGGTCCGGTTGAGCACTAACAAGCTGTACGACCATGGCCAGTGGAGCATCGGTTACGCTCGCGGTCCAGTCAGGCGCTAACGAGCTGTATGACCATTAGCCAGTAGAGCATCGGTTACGTCGAGTGCTGTTTGACGGTTGCACTAATTACCGGAGAAGCCGGTGAGGTCCATGGCTTTCAGATTGGTGGCCTTGATGACGGTGGCGGTCAGCCGTCCGGCCGTCGGCAGATAGCAGAGAGAGAAGTTCAGCTCTCCCAAGTCGGCCTTCTCCTGCGTGAGACAGAGAGACAGAGAGAGAGATTCACTCACTCACCGCTGTAAACTAAGATGCTGGGCAGTTAGGAAAGAGGGAGCAGTGTTCACTCTGCTGTAAACTAAGATGCTGGGCAGTTAGGAAAGAGGGAGCAGTGTTCACTCTGCTGTAAACTAAAGATGCTGGGCAGTTAGGAAAGAGGGAGCAAAGTGTTCACTCTGCTGTAAACTAAAGATGCTGGGCAGTTAGGAGAGAGGGATTCACTCACTCACCGCCATAAACTAAGATGCTGGACAGTTAGGAGAGAGGAAGCAGTGTTCACTCTGCTGTAAACTAAGATGCTGGGCAGTTAGGAAAGAGGGAGCAGTGTTCACTCTGCTGTAAACTAAGATGCTGGACAGTGAGTCTTTAATTCTGTTTTGTAAACATGTAATAAATTGCAGCAATAAAATGTTCATTTAAAAATAGAAAAGAACTCTATGAGCATTTACAAATGAGGGGGCGGAGACAGGTGGGCGTTCCCAGTCTCTAATTAATATTAACACCGTAGGGAGCTGATTGACAGCTTGTGGGCGGAGACAGTCTCTAATTAATATTAACGCCGTAGGGAGCTGATTGACAGCTTGTGGGCGTGTCCAGCGGTGCAGGGGGGGCGTGTTGCGCTCACCGCCGTCCCCTCCACGATGTCCCTCCAGACGGGCTTCTCCCCCGTCCCCTCGCTGAAGTCCAGCAGGTTGTCCACCACCACCTGACCGATGAGGTCGTGTCGGGAGAACCGGTCGAAGTCGTAGACGGAGAAGTGCAGCTTCCGGGAGTGGAGCTCGGCCAGGGGGACCCCGAACTGGAACGTCTCGTTGAAGACGGGATTTAGCGTCTTCCTGTGAACCTGAGGGGTGGGACAGAGCCGGTAAATGTGAGGCTGAGGCTTCAGTGAAAAAGCCCATCCCTGGCTTGTTCTGGCTAGGGCTGGGTCACACTCTGACTTGCATGCATTTGAAATATGCATTGGGATGTGTGCGTTTCATACATAATGCAGATCGCTCACCTCGCTCTTTGTGTGGCCTTTACTTTTGCCACCTACCATTTACACCTCCAACATATTGCAGTTTAAAGATACATTTTCTGAGGTATTTGGTGATTTGTATTTTTTTATAATCTTTTTTGTTAATTAATTCTTTTCTGAATCGTGTTACATAACATTTATAGTACGAAAATATCACCAGAACCCCCCCCCCCTCTCCACACAAATTAGAAGCTTGAAAGTAAATGAATCTTCCATGAACCTTAAATTAAAATAGAAAGTATCTGATTAAATAAATAAAAAAAACATTATAATGTTAGTGAGATGTGTGGTGCAGTCTGTAGGGCAGCTTACTGTCAGACTATATATAAATCCCCCACATGGAACAAAGAGGCTCATGCATATTCACATAACTGTTGTTTTACTGCCCCTTTTCCCCCTGGTTTGTGACACATGTGTCATAACCATGCCCAGGGCATTGTGGGTATTGTAGTTTTTTTAAACCCCCCCAGTACACAGGGGTTCCAACCCTGCCAATCCCTCCTCTGTGATCTTTCACACTCTCTGCTTTCCCCCAACGGAATACAACAAAAACATGAAAGGAGGGCAGACTGTCTGCTCTCCTTTTCTTTTTTTTTTAATTAAATGAACGGTGGCCCACCGTTTGAGGACCTTCCCAGGGCCAAAGCAGGGCGGTGAAGATTAAAGGCAGTGGTGGGGGCGGGCGGGGGGGGGGGGGGGGGGAGAAGCGGTGTCACGCAGACAGCTTGCCTGAGAGCTTCTGACCTTGCGTGTGGCAGCAGTCGGCGCACCTTTCACTGCTAATAAACAGGGGCTCCCTGAGGACGACGGCAGACTGGGGGGGGGGGGTGGGCCATGGATAAACAGGGAGGACAAGCCGATCGCCGCGTCACCGAGGCGACGACACACAGCCCCACGGGCTCCAGGTGACGGAGGAGGAGCAAAGCCGCAGCGACAACAGAACAAAAACAGACACCGGCTTCCCGTTTCCCAGCAGGCACCGCCTCGGCCGCCTAAAGCTCCCCGCTCGCAAAGGTCCTCGGGGGTTTCCTTTAAAGGTGCTGAAAATAAAGCAGCTAATAAACAGGAAGCAGCACGGTGTTTGCCCAGAGGGGGAAGGGGGTGGGAGTGTGGGGAGGGGGTGGGGGAACAGCACCTTTGTCTGGAACTTCTTCTTTCGGTCGGGCAGCAGGTAGATCTTCACGTACGGGTCCGAGAACCCGTTGGCGTCTTTGGCCGGGAGGTCCAGTGCCTTCAGGATCTTGACCACCAGCTGCTCAGTGCTGCAAAGGGAAGCAGATACGGGTGTTTTACACTGGCCAGGCACTGCCCTCCACTAACACATCCACAGACTTCTACAGGGTCTCGCACTCCAAAGAGCAGGGGCGGCCAGTGCTTTCACATACACATACCGTGCATTTCCATGGACGCACAAGGCCCTGAAAAATTACTCACACGCTTGATAAAGATCAACAAAAACACTGTGGAATTATTCCATTGACCTTTAACAAGAGCCCCAGGACTAGCAGATGCGAAACGACTGCATAACATTAGAGATCCACGAGAATATTTCACCAAAGGTATGACATCATTTTCAAAATAAGAGTCCTTCTGAAACCAAACCCACTGTGGGGGTGTGTGGCCAAAAAGCATATAAACATAATGCCCGGTTACAATCAAGGTTCAGGTGCTTTTTTTTTTTTTTTGCAAACTCCAGATCTTTGTTTTTTTTATTGTATTCAATAGAGGCTTTTTAATGTGGTAACCCTTCCAAAAGGTGCACTTGCATCTTCAACAAGGCAATCTACAACTGCTTCAATATTATTTTAACATCTTAATTACTGATTTACAATTTGAAAGTGATATCTTTTTTTGATTGTATAACCCGCTCTTGATTTGTGAAGGTCAGAAACTAGAGTGACCAGATTCCCCGGAGGACTGCGTACCTAACGCAATGAGAAACTACAAACAGAACGACGGAAAGGCAGGACGAATCAAGGCTTTCTTGGAAATGTGAAAAAGGACTGTAATGCCGGCCGGTTCCAGGAAGCACATCGGGGACATCTGGTCACCCCGTCAAAAAAAAGCTCCGCCTCGTTTCCTCCAAGAGAAACAGACCCCAGTGACTGAGCCTCCGGAGGCAATCAGAAGCCTGGAATCAGAGCCAGATACTTAACGCTGTCTCGAGGGCCTTCTCCCCACTGGGAGTGTTTGTTTTTTTTTTTACCTCATGCATTCGCTATTTGGGGGGTTCAGGCCTGGTGTTTGCTCTGTTTGCTCTTTTTTCTCTGTTTCCTGTCTTGCTACTCTGTAAAGCGTCTTTGCGACAGTTCTCAGTAAAAAGCGCTATTGAATTGAATTGAATTATATGGGCACTAAGACAATATACATATATATATATATATATATATATATATATATATATATATATATATATAGATATATTTTTTACCTGCCTAAATGTCAGCATCGGATGTGAAATGCGCTTGAGGGCCAGTAAGTGCGTGCAGAGCTTGGAGGGTATGAGGCGGATCTGGAGGAAACGGCACTCTGCGGTATATTAAATCAGCGCTCTGGCGCGCGCGCGGGCCGGGCGCATCCCGTTTAATTAGCGGCTAGCGGCTAGCGGTCGGCGGACGCGCGGCGTTCGGAGGGCCCGTCATCCGATCCGGCCGTTGCCGAGACGCGTCTGAGCCCGGCGACGAGGACGCGATCGTTTCATTAGCCGAGGGTCTGATCCGCAGGAGCGCCGAGGGGTGGGAGGCGGCTTAAATCCGTCGTCCCGTCCGCACGCGAGCGGGAGCAACAAGGCCGGTCTCGGGAAAAATCTACCCCGGGGCCCACGCCGCGGCCCCGCCCCCTCACGGGGCTGCGCTGTCCAATCAAACGCTTTCCCCGAGCTTCGTCTGCATATCATTTCGTCCGTTTGCGATCCCTGTAGTTTCTTAATTCTTTTTCAGCGTATATCGTGAGCTTCCGTGTTTGGGGAAAAAGGCGTATTTGGCTCGGTACTCAGTTAATAAATTTGTAATCAAACAATTAACTTGTGGTCACAGTGCAGATTCTCAGCTATAAAAGCTGAGCACCTGCACTTTAACCACAAGTGAATTGTTTGATTAAGGGCATTTTTACACACGCTGGTTTCACCATGTAGGAACTGCGGTACTTTTTATAAATAGGCCCCCCATTACAGGGTGTCATAATGACTGGTATGTATTAATGTTAAGTAAATGAAAACAGTCAGGTTTAGTACTTTATCACATATTCACTGCATGCAATGACGGCTTGAAATCTGTGACACATAGACATCACCAGGTGCTGAGTATCTTCTCTGGTGATGCTCTGCCAGGCCTGTACTGCAGCCATCTTCAGCTCCTGCTTGTTTTGGGGGCTAGTTGCGTTATGTTTCCTCTTTTGCATATGAAACACATGCCTAATTGAATTCAGAGCAGGTGACTGATTTGGCCAGTCAAGAAATTTCCAGTTTTGGCTTTGAAAAACTCATTTGTTGCTTTAGCATTGTGTTTGGGATCATTACCCTGAATTGTGGTGGGACTATGTATTTAAAAATGCTGTTATTTCTACAAGGTGAAACAAAAATGTATAAAAAATACCCTTTAAAAAAAGCAGATAATCTGCACGTTAACCACAGGTGAAATGTTCAATTACAAATCGAACGTTGTGGAGTACGGCGCCTAATAAATAAAAAATATGTTTTTGTCCTAACATCATGGAGCTCGCTGTAGTCGACACTGTTTCCTGGTCAGGCTCGCGCTCTCCCCAGACAGCGAATGAGCATCTTAAACGGTGGCTGAAAATGATAAACGTGGCTCGACGGCACGCGCTCGAGATTTAAACCAAATCTGTCCGACTGTATCGCTGACCGCAAGCCCGCCCTTCCCGAGCGCCATTAATCAATAGCGACACACTCCCTCTCTCGCCGGCCCGGTCTACTCCTCCTTCCCTGGAATCAGATACACCCTACAGGGCAGACAGCCGTTACTACAGCAGGCGAAGGGCGCGGGGGGGGGGAAATCACACCGCACAACAGCAGTACAGAACCAGCAGCAATTCCCACAGCGCAACCGCGTCTGCCCACTCGCTGTCGTGTGAACAGAACTACATTTCCCAGAGGGCCCGGGGTCCGGTACGGGTGACTTTGTGTAAACTCGCACCAGTTCTCAGCGAAACACTTAGGTGTGACACGGCGCTTGACTCTAATACCCCGCGAACCAGCGGCGCCGCTTCCCGAAGTGCGGCGGTATCAGATATGAGCTGAGGGACCTCGCTGAACAGCAGGACCTCGCAGCAGTGCGGGAGCGAAGCAGAGTGCAAAATATGCGCCGTGGAATATGCGCTGTGTCGGTTAGACAGCACAGCGGCTAATGCGCCAGCTCCACACAAACACAAACACAGGCCTGCGCTCAGCCAACGTTTGTTCTGTGAATTACAAAAAAAAATTCCTCGACAAATACAGCTTGGTGCGTTCGGGCAAAATGAATGTCAAAATTAAGGGCAAATACTGATTTGTTACACAAACACACACATACGTCTGCACATTACGTGATAGATCAGAAGTGAGAGAGGACAGAGGATGTAGTCTTGTATTTGC